>NW_027511549.1:0-300000 GCF_048772815.1 Callospermophilus lateralis | reverse complement strand
CCATGAGGGGTGCAGCACAAGACAGTGTCCAAAATAGACTTCCTTGCCCCTCATTTGCCTAAAGTCTGGGTGGCCTGGAAACACTTCCTGTGAAACAGGAGTGATCAAAAAGGCCTGGCCTAAATACTGCTGTGCTTCTCCAATTTGAGGCCTACTCACTGTCATGTATTGATTATGTATGTGATTTGGAGTCATGAGACAACACAAGCAACTATGGGCTAGACTCTGCAGGGATTTGAAGAGCTCATTTGACCCAAAGGATCCCTATTCTCACTTGATGGAGGTCAGGAACCTTACAGAGGAAGGCGAGAGACTTCATCCACAATTACTGCACTTTTTGGCATTTTGGTTATGGATGCAAACATGGGATCTTTCTTTAGATCCATCAAGTGCTGAGAATCTAAGCCAAAGCCTCAAACATGGCCAAGTGGCTGATTCAGACACATCACTTTCCTAAGCAATTAAGCAAAGAGCCACAGGTGATGTCCATTCATTTCCATTTGAAAACTGTTTTGTTCAGGCTTCACAAAGGTGTGGCCAGAGGCAAAGGCCTTCCTGACATTAAGGGCAACAGAAGAATAGGTAAGCAATAGGCCCAAATCAGGGTTTCCCCACTGAGACTTTCCTGGTCACATTGATATCTGGGTTTTCTGAGATGCTCCAATTCCCTTCAGCTATCCAGTACATGGCTATGTCACAGAGATTGGAGGTGGTAAATAATTTGGACACAAAACCATGATCCTATTCTGGAGAGTGGCAAAATTCAGGAAGAAAAGAGAAACTTAGGAAGATAGTAGGCATTGCCCATCCATAAGGCAAGCTGAATTCTTTTCATAAATTGGGTAGGATGAATTCTGGGAAGATTTCTACTACACAGGACACATTCATTGATGCATTCTCTTTTCTAATATCTACAACCAAGGTCACAGAGAGATAGACAGACATAGAAACACTCGGCTCCTCAAAGGACTTACCAGACACAGTCCACTCCAAACCAAACAAACCACCTTTCCTACCTATTCTCAGAACATGAGACAAAATCACAAACTCACACCCACACCCACAAAGGCACCTCGTTTGCACAAATAGGTCTGTGACCATCAGAAGTGTCCAATGACTCGTGGGCCCTACTATGTTTTCCCGAAATGGCTTGTCCTGTCTCAGATCTGGTCTCCTTGGCCAACTCTGAGGAGTTGTGAGGAGCAAGCGATGAACAACTACATGCTTTCTGAAAAAGTACACTCTTCAGAGCGCTGCTGGCATTTGGCAATCCTCACATAAGTAGGTACCAAGGAAGACTGACACTGTCCTTGGTTATTTCAAAAAACTGAGCCCACTGGAACTGGGACTGGGAATCACTCTGGGTGCCTGGATTCCTGGATCCCAAGTTCAGATAGTTCCATCACCAAGAAAGTGAGGTAGGTCACTTCATTCAGGAACAGATGAGGTCACTACCTTGGCGACCACTTTGTCCTAACAGTTCCATTCAACGGTCCCAATAGATGGAGGCTACCCCTACTTCCTGTGACACTTTCACAAGTTAGGATGGTATATCAACCATAGGCACCCAGGAACATCTCTCCACACAGGCCTGGTTTGGTCCATCTTCTCTACATTAAGAAGAGAAAGGCTGATTCAGACACAAACCTTCATCCTGACCAGGATGTTTGCCATGGAAGATGACTTGTGCTCTCTCAGGTTCTTCATGGCTGCCTACAACTTCTCCAGGGATTATTTCTGCATGGACCTTTGAGGTTCTCAGCAGGTGGAAGATCCCCTACATTCCTCTTTTGTAAGACCAACTCTGATCCTGCTCTTCTGTAAAGTTAGATTGAGGGAACAGTGTATGTTTAGGGTTAATAGCATGTTCAATTTGAGTTAGGAATCATTCTGTGGGATGAATAATGGTACTTGAAACCTGTGATATTTACAAGAAAGGGGAAATATAATTATGAAAACAGAAATCTAAGTAAGATTTGAAGCCCTGAAGGGCAAATTGGGCCCTTGAGTTGGATACTTATCTTTGAATTATGTTCCGCACAGTTATCTCAGATAAATCCATATACAATGGCATAGGACCTTGTACCTTGGATAATTGAATGTAGAAGAGAACATCCAGTCAAAAAAAGATAGTCAGTAGGATTAGGATGATCGTCCTTAGGTTTAGGAAGAAGAGTGAGTAAATGATTTGGACCATAAGTTCTTTCGCAAGAGGGTTTCGAGTAGAGAGTGAATGTAAATGTCAGAACATGTGAAGAGTCAGTCACAAAGATGAACTGGGGAAAATATGTAGGAAAGTAGATATCAATAGAGATATTAGGAAATCAGGAAAAGAATAAAGTGAGTGATTGGATTAGACATTTTCAACAGGCTTGAGGTTGAGTATATAATCTTAGGAGGAAACAAATATATAGTCACAAATAGGATTTACATTTGAGAGCATTAGGCAACCTGGAGATGGATGATTTTTGTAATCCATGCTCACTTTCCATTTAGGATTTGGTACAATCATAAATGTGACTTTGCATTTTGTGTCCAGAATATTACTGTGATAAAATGTATATGTACATCAGGGAACATGAGTATTTCTTCCACCATTTTTGCAAACAAGTTTTTGAAGACATATAAATTAATTTTGGGAGTAAAAATAGGTGTGCCCTGTGTCTCTGAATATAGAGAAAATGCATGAATAGACCATACTGTGAATAAATAATATAACTGGCTCCAACTTTAAATAATGGATTGAATTGATATCTGAAAATATACAGGAAATTTTATATTGATATACATCCATTCATTACAATCAGTTATACATCTAATGGTAATTTTAGGGTTATGCTTTATCATGAAGAGTGTGTGAGGTTTGCTTTAAAATTGATTATGAAAATCGAAAATAATGTGTTTGGAAAGAAGTTTCATGAAAAGGCCAGTCAAGAAACCTGGAGGAAATCATGTGTTCTGAAGCAGGAAATGATGGAAACTGAAACAAATGCCTATAAATTTGTGAACTTGTGGATGAAATATATATATTATGATGTTCAAAAACTTAAGAAATAGTAATATACCAGTGTTGAATGAAAATGAACCTCAAAATACACACCTTGTCCCATAGGAATCTACTTGCATTGATTTTAAACTGAGTCAGTTAGTGTAGCAATATTAGGATCTGTAACCACCATTCACTGTAGTGAGTTTGTTGTACTAGGAAACAAACATGTATTTCACGTGGATGAATATTTCTGAGAAAAATCTTGTGAAAAGTTGATTATAAATCCACATACATGAACATGAATGAATTCAGGGAGTGTATATAAGACACATATATTTCATATTTTGAAAAATCTGGACAGTATATATATATATATATATATATATATATATATATATATATATACAAAACACACACAGAGACATTAAAATGTAGCAATATATATGCCAATCGAAATTCATCATGAAATATATATCCTCCAGAGATGGAAAAATTTATATTTTAATGAAAATGGATTTATGTATAATATTCCACTAGGAATGTCACCCATAGGTTGAATTTTAAATTCCAAAAGTGTTTAGGAGGGGTGATCTCTTCTCACAATTTGTATCTGCCAATGCATGCACTCACAATAATGTACTTGTGATACCAGGTAGGATTCTATATGTGCATATAAAAATACATGTGCTGAATAGGCTACAGAGAAAGGGAGACAGAAAGTCACATAGTTGTTAACTTTAAAAACTCATGGAGAACTATATCAATTAAAATTGACAAGATTTGAAACACCTACAATTTGTTATGCAAAAGGCAAGTCCAAATATATGTGATACATCCACTGAACTGCTTGTATTTCTATTCTGTTTGGGTTATTTTTCTCCATCATATTAGGATTATCAGTAAGAGTCTAGTTGGGTATGGGTTATTGTCAGGGATTCAGTATGTCGAATGGAAAATAGGAAAATGTATCCAATGTGTATGCAAATATGTGCTACACAAAAATCTTCCTACTGTCATCCAGAAAAATGCCTTTACATTACCTTCACCCCAAGTAAGACACAATTAGAGGAAAATAGTTAGAAAATATGTGAATACATATCTGCAATGGAAAATAATCAGGAGTTCACAACCTTGGAGGTGGTAGAGGAATTTCCAAAACTAAGGGACAGGGTAAACACTCCACGTACATGGAGCTCTGCCGGAATAATACTTCTTGAGAAACTGCCTCTGTGGTTGGACACTTGAAATATTTGTTGTTCTCAGGAGCTTGTCAGAAACTATGTTCCTTTGTAGTGAGAACATCAAAGCTGACCCTGCATCTATGTCCAATGAACATGAGACAGCAGTGCCGAATTCTCCATTTGTATGTAAACTGTGGCCACTGTGGGTAAGTGTCTCCCCGTGTGGACTGTGAAGCCATTTGGTCATCCTCCACTTTCCATGGTGTTTCTTGCTCCTGCACTGGGAGTTTGGTATTTGCTTCATGAAATACAAGGAGTTCATCTGGGACACAGTGTTGAAGGGAGTTATGTCACATGTGGTTTGTCAGGGTCTGCAGGAGAATGCACCAAACAGGCTTCTATCCCACATAGCTTTCTCCTTGACCATAGCAACCCTATTCTGAAGATTGCCCTGAAACTTCTCCATATAAAAAGATGCCTTTACAAGAAAGAGCCTGCTGGCTGCACCATGTCAGCCACAAGCTATTTGAAAGTCAATGGGAGATCCACATGTCTCAACCACAGATATTTTTTCACACACCTGCACACCACAGCTCTTGGCCCACTACTCTGCAGGCTTCAATATACTGGCATCTCTGTTCTACACCATTTTCATGTAACCCAGTCAAACAAGGCACGGTCTGGTACACTCATGATCAGCAACAGAACATCCAAAGGTTCTCCAGTGCAACCAGGTCATGGGAATTTCAAAAATTTCATGGTATTTATGTAGCCATTTTTCAAGGATGAATTTGGAGGCACTGTGGGTTTCAATTCATTCAGGAACCATTAAAAGTTGAGGAAGTTCATTTCAAAGAAAGCTCTGGAGAACTCTCACATGCAAGGCTTCCAAAAGAGTGGACAAAAGGTCACATGATGCCAGGCCCATTGAGTTCTCCAATATGAGTTCCATGTGTGTTTTGACTCTCAACTATTGCTGCCAAGTATTAAAGAATAAAATCCTGTGATATCCTGGCTGAGATTCTCAGTACTCTGAGGAAAGCCACCCTGGGCCAAGCTCTCTGTTTCCAAGGGCGACTCTCATGCGTGGCCTCATAAAATCCCAACACAATTTATGACAATACTTCTCTGAGTCAGTTCCAGAACGCATTCTCTAAGGGGAATCACACCAGAGTTCAAGCCCAGTTTGACCCAGTCATCTCTCCACACCGCCCAACAAATGACCACAATTAAAACCAAAACACTCCCATATGGCTTCCATCTTCTTCCATGTAGACACTCATCATAACCTCTGGTTGGAGCTTTCCATGAGGGGCACATTCCAAAGAGTGTCCAAAATAAGCTCCATGTCCCTCATTTGGCTAAAGTCAGGGTGGGCTGGAAACCCTTCCTGTGAAACCGGAGTGATCAAATATTCCTGCCCTTAATACTGCTCCGCTTCTCCAATTTGAGGCCTTCTGACTGTGGGGTTTAGATTCTTTATGTGAATTGGAATCAGGAGAAAAGACAAGCCCTTCTGCAGAGATTTGAGGAACTCATTTGACCCAAAGGATCCCTATTCTCACTTGATGGATTTCAGGAACCTAACAGAGGAAGGCAATAGAATTTATTCACAATGACTGAACATTTTGCCATTTTGGTTTTGGATGCACACATGGAATCTTTCTTTAGATCCATCAGGCGCTGAGAATATAAGCCACAGCCTCACACAGGGCCAAGAGGCTGATTCAGACACATCCTATTCCAAAGAAATTAAGCAAAGAATCCAAGGTGATGCCCATTCATTTACATTTGAAAACTGTTTTCTTCAGGGTTCATAAAGGGGTGGCCTGAGGCAAAGACGTTCCTGAAATTCAGGGCAACAGAACAATAGGTTAGCAAATGACCCAAAGCAGGGTTTCTCCACTGAGAGTTTCCTCGTCACACTGATATCTGAGTTTTCTGAGATACTGGCCATTCGATTCAGCTATCCAGTACAAGGCCATGTCACAGACATTGGAGTTGGCACCTATCTTGGACACAAATCCATGATCCTATTCTGGAGAGTGGCCAGAATTCAGGAAGAAAAAATGGGACTTAGGAAGGTAGTAGGTTTTGCCCATCCATAAGGAAAGCCACACTCCATTCATAAGTTAGACAGGATGAATTCTGGGAAGTTTTCTAGTAGACAGGACACATCCATTGTTGCATTGTTTTTTCTCGTGTCTACAACCACGGACACAGTGGGATACACAGACATAGAAACACTCACCTTGTCAAACGACTTACTAGAAACAGTTCACTCCAAACAAACAAACAAACAAACAAACAAACAAAAAAAACGCCTTTCCTACCTATTCTCAGAACATGAGAGAAAACAACAAACCCACACTCACAAAGGCACCTCCTTCCCCCAAGTAAGTCTTTGACTATCCGGTGTGTCCTCTGACTGGTGGGCCATACTATGTTCCCCCGAAATGGCCTGTACCCTCTCTTGTTTCCTTGGCCAACACTGTGAAGTTGTCAGGAAAAAGTGGTGAGCCACTACCTGCTTTATCAGGAAAGGTCCCTCTTAAGAGCTCTCCTGGAATTTTGCCATCCTCACATCAGTAGGTACCAAGAAAGACTAACTGTCCTTGGTAAATCCACACAAGTGAGCCCACTGGGACTGGGACTGGGAATGCATCTGGGTGCCTGGCTTCTTGGATACCAAGTTCAGAGAGTTCCATCACCAAGGAAATGAGGTACATCACTTTCTTTGGAACTGAATGAGGTCACTGCCTTGGCAACCCCTTTGTCCTAACAATTGCTTCCAAAGGTCCAGTGAGATGGTGGCTGTCCCTACTTTCTCTGACACTTTCACAAGTTAGAATGGTATATCAATCATAGGCACCCGGGAACAGCTCTCCACACAGGCCTGGTTTGGTCCATCTTCTCCACAATAAGAAGAGAGAGCCTGATTCAGAAACATCCTTTCATCCTGACCAGGTTGTTTGCCATGCAAATTGGCCTTTGCTCTCTTAGGTCTTTCATACCTGCCTACAACTTCTCCAGGTATCATTTCTGCATGGACCTTTGAGGTTCTCAGCAGGTTGAATGTCCCCTACTTTCCTGTATTGTAAGAACAACTCTGTCCCTGCTCTTCTGTAAAATGAGATTGAGGGAACAGTGTATGTTTAGGGTTAATAACAGGTTTGATTTGGGTTAGAAATCATTCTGCTCCATGAATAATTGTATTGGGAACCTGCGATATTTACAAGAATGTAGAGGTGAAATATAATTATGAAAACAGAAATCTAGGTATGATTTAAAACCCACAAGGGCATTGGGCCCTTGATTGGGATACTTAGCTTTGAATTATGTACTGCACAGATGTCTCAGAAAATTTGATATACAATGGCACAGGACCTTGTACCTTGGAAGATTGAATTTAGAAGAGAACATCCACTCAAAAAAGGATAGTCATTAGGATTTGAAAGATAGTCGGTAGGTTTAGGAAGAAGAGTGAGTATATGATTTGGACCAAAAGTTCTTTAGCAATAGGGATTCAGTTAGAGAGCGAATGTATATGTCAGCACATATGAAGAGTCAGTCACTATCATGAACTGGGGAAAATATGTAGAAAAGCAGATATCAATAGAGGCATTACTAAATCAGGCAATATATAAAGTGAGTGAGAGGATTAGACATTTTCAACAGGGTTGAGTTTGTATATATAATCTTAGAAAGAAAGAAATACGTAGTTACCAATAGGCTTGACATTTGAGAGCATTAGGCAACCTTGAAATAGATGTTTTTAGTAATTTATGTTCACTTTCCATTTAGGCTTTGGTAGAATCATAATTGTGACCTTTACAATTTTTGTCCAGAATATTACTGTGATAAAATGTATACATAAATCAGGTGACATAAGTATTTCTTCCACCATTTCTGGGAGCAATATATTGAAGACGTATAAATTAGTATTGGGGGTAAAAATAGGTGTACCCTGTGTTTATGAATATAGAGATAAAGCATGAATAGACCATACTGTGAATAAATAATATAACTTGTTCCAACTTTAAATAATGGTTTGAATTGATATCTGAAAAATTACAGGAAATCTTATATGGATATACAATCATTCATTCTAACCAGTTATTCATCTAATGGTAATATTAGTGTTTTGGTTTATCATGAAGAGTGTGTGAGTTTTGCTTCTAAAGTGATTATGGAAATCGAAAATAATGTGTTTGGAAAGAAGTCTCATGAAAAATCCAGTCAAGAAACCCTGACAATACATGTGTTCTGAAGCAGGAAGTGATTAAAGTTGAAACAAATGCCTATAAATTTGCTCACTTGTGGATGAAATATATATCCTATGATGTGCAAAAACTGAAGAAATAATAATGTACCAATGTTGAATAAAAATAAACATCAAATTACATATCATGTCCCATAGGAATATACTTGCATTGATGTTTGACTGGGTCAATTACTGTAGAATTATTAGGATTTGTATACACCATTCACTGAAGTTAGTTTTCACTACTAGTAAACAAATATGTATTTAAGGTGGATGAATATTTCTAAGAATAATATTGTGAAAAGTTGATTATAAATCTAAGTCCATGAACATGAATGAATTTAGGGAATTTAAATAAGACACATATATTTCATAGTTTGAAAAATCTGGAGAGTGTATATATATATATATATATATATATATATATATATATATACACATATACATATATACACAAAACACACACACAGACATTAAAAAGTACTAATATATATGCCAATCGAAATTCATCTTTAAATATATATCATCCACATATGTAAAAATATTTATTTTACTGAACATGAGTTTACATATAATGTTGTTCTACTAGGAAGCTCCCCTATAGGTGGAATTTTCAGTTCCAACAGCGTTTAGGAGGAGTGATCTCTTCTCACAATTTGTACCAAGTCAGCAACCTCACAAAAATGTACCTATAATA
This sequence comes from Callospermophilus lateralis, assembly GCF_048772815.1. Taxonomy (NCBI): domain Eukaryota; kingdom Metazoa; phylum Chordata; class Mammalia; order Rodentia; family Sciuridae; genus Callospermophilus; species Callospermophilus lateralis. Next base: position 290,869 of record NW_027511549.1, on the reverse strand, counting down.
CCAGGTAGGATTTTATAAGTGCATATAAAAATACATGTGATGATGAATAGGCTACAGAGAAAGGGAGACAGGAATTCACATAGTAGTTAATTTTAAAAACACATAGAGAACTATTTTAATTAAAAATTGACTAGATTTATAACACCTACCGTTTATCATGCAAAAGAAAAGTTCAACTATATACCATGCCTCCTCTAAACTGCTTGTATTTGTATTCTGTTTAGGTTATTTTTCTCCATCATATTAGGATGAATAGTCAAAGGCTAGTAGGGTATGGGATAGTGTCATGTATTCAGTATTTCAAATGGAAAATTGAAAAATGGATCCAATGTGTATGCAAATATTTGCTACACAAAAATCTTTTCAATCTCATCCAGAACAATGCTGCGACATTACCTTCGCCCCAAGTATGACACAGTTAGAGGAGAAGAGTTAGAAAAATCTGTGAATATATATCTGCAATGAAAACTGCTCAATTTTCACAACTTTGGGGGTGGTAGAGGAGTTTCCAAAAGTAAGGGACAATGTAAACACTCCACAAATGTCGAGACCCCTTGCCCACAAGGAAGATGCAACTCAGGAATCTTCTTTCAGCAGTTTATTCAGGCCCTTGATATTTCTTCTTCTTCCTTGTTGGATGCCCCTCCCAGCCTTAATAAAGCATCCCAAGCCCCAATGCAAAGCTGCCACGTGGAACTTTCTCACAGGGTGCTGAAAAACCATTCACCAACTCTCCCAAACAAGGAGTTGTTTGTTACAGACCACAGTGGAGCCAGCGCCATCCTGCAATGGCGACCATAATCTGCAGGAGCGACTCACCACAGTTCCCCCTTTCTGTTTTCTGAAAACAATACAGGCGAGAGTAGAGGTCCTATCCCACTGTGCAGAAGTGGCTGCATAGTATGGCTCAGTCCTAAGGAGGGCCCTTCCCCAGATCTGAAGCCATATCAGCCAACGCCTTTTTCGTGGGGCGGTGCGTGGACATCAAACCCGCATGCAATAGGACATGCTCTCCTTGAGGTCCACTTCAAGGATCACTCAAGTGCAGTGCCTTGCCTCGCATCCTGTATCATGAAGAAGGTGGACGAAGGGGGACAGCTGAGGCTGAACTGTGGCTGTACACAACGACAAACGAGTTGACAGCACCCTGAAAGAAAGGCACGGACTTTAAGGCGATAGAGAAGCATTAGTGTGGAAACCCACCTGCGTGCAATGGCAGCAAGACCGGCAGAGTGCAAGGGCTTTCCAACACTAAGAGAATAACGAGGAAAGACATGCCGATCCCAGTGCAATGTTATAATAACTTGGGGTGCAACGACCATGTCAAAGATTTACTGTTTAAGATGCGCAAGCCAGACTTGAGGTGAATTGCCATTTTCTAAAGCTGCAAGAGCTTGGATGATCATAGCCTTATCGTGAGCATTGCGGGCCTTGAGGCAACAGAGAAACCACAAACAGAGAAACATACCGAAGCAACACATTGCACCAAAAATGCCTACCCCCACCCACTCTTTAAAAAAGGAAAAAGCAGAAGATATCCAATCGGTGAATTGACCCAAAGTCACGGGATCAACACGGGTGTTATTCAAGACACCTATCTGGGTTAGTTGAGACTGGATCATGTCTTCCGCTTCCATGGACCAATTTCCAGCCAAATATTCGCCAATGATGCGGGAAACATTCCTGGAATCATTAAATCTGACAGAGGTTATGCATAAATGTGCACGTTGGTCAACACAACCCAAAAGCACTAAGTCAGCCAATTCTTCTACCTGAGCTTGGAGTAAATCTATTCTTTGGTTGGCAGCTAAAATCCCTGACAAAATATGTTGATTAATTGTATTTTGGGATTCAAGTATGGTGGAAGTTTGTTGGACAACTTGATTAATGGTGGCAGCAGTTTGTACTTGATTGGCCATAGCCACTCCGGCCGTAACCGCTGCAGCAGCAGATACCGCCACGGCTGTCACTATAGCCGCTGTGATTCCAAAATCTCTGCGGACTCTAAGTAGCTCAACAATAGGGAATTTATCAGGATCTGCAGTGACCGGGATTGGGACAAAAGTTGGAATTTTCATAACCACTGCTACAGTCCAGGAACCATTCCAACACTCAGATAAGAGACTGGTAGTATGAGAACAATCCAGCATCCCAGACAAGGTGGTCTTAGCCAAAAGGAATAAGAAGGGGGATTGGACACAGACCATTGCAGGAGGCATTGTGGCATTATACAACAGAGAGTTGAATGAGACAGATGTAAGTCTATTACCTCGTTCACTTTCCCTAACAGTACCAGAAACATTAGTCAGCCAACTTTTGGCTCCTACCAACTGAGCCAATGCAGAAATATCGGCTGAAGCCCCCTTTTCATTGGAAATCAGCCATTGAAACCAGGACCAACCTACTCCTGTAGAGGAGCTGGCACTATTGTTAAAGTTATAAACATACCTCTTAAGAGAGGGGGAAAGGGAGAAACCTTTAGCAACTTGATGTTTCTCCCAAGAATGATCCTGACAAGGTGTAAATGTTGGGGGGAAACCAAGATTAGGGGAACAGTAAGGAGAGGCCTTGAAATGAGTGGCATCATGAATACTAATAGAAGAAGGAGGCACTGGGATTAGTACCTCGGAGATAATAGCCAAGGTAGTTATGTTAAGAGCAGAGCTACTGTTTGTGGGGGTTCCTGAGCCTGATTGCTTCCCCGAAGCTACCTTGCTCAATACAGCACTGATAATGCTCCCTGAGACCTGATTGGACCACAATGGGTCCTCCCAGTTAGTCAAATTTTTGGTCTTAAAGCTAATGCAATTAGCGTTTTTAAGTCTGAAACAAAAAACTCCTGTTAGATTAACTTGAGATTGATTAAAAATTCTCTCCATGTCCCCTCTAGGAGAGGCACAGGGAGCAGACATCTCACATGAGGTAGAAAAAAGAGTGGGGAGGACACTAGAATTACCATGAACCGGCATCGGCATTGGCCATGCCCGTGCCACTGCCCACCACCGCATTGGTATCGCCTGTGCCATCGGCACCAGCACCAGAGCCAGAGCACTTAGCAGAATGAAGATCCTCATCACAGAATTGTTGTGGTATCTCTTGTTGCTGGTCAGTTGATGTCGAGACTCTTCTTGTCAAGCGTTCAGGGACCCACAACGGTTCCGTACGATCCTGGGGAAAAACACATACAGATCCTCGTGCCCATGTCAGCACGGGGTCAGGGCCGTTCCATTGGCCCGTAAGAACATCCTTCCACTTAACATAGCCAATCACAGAGGGCTGAGGGGACACATGTCTATCGGCCGCAAAGCCACCATGAATATCCAAATTCGAAAAATTAATGGTAAAGAGAGCTAAGGACAGGCGTTCTTTAGGAGTGTGTTCAGCTCCTATTCCCCCTTTTTGTTTTTGTAAAGTTTCCTTTAAGGTGCGATGAGCACACTCAACAATGCCTTGTCCTTGAGGATTGTAAGGCAAACCATGAGTAAGTTGCACTCCCATAGTAGAACAAAAAGCTGTAAATTGTCTGCCAGTATAAGCAGGTCCATTATCAGTCTTAAGGGATGCAGGTGCACCCCATGCTGCCCATGCCTCTAAACAGTGAGTAATGACATTACGTGCCTTTTCTCCTGATAAAGCAGAAGCATGGATAATTCCAGAGCACATATCAATGGAAACATGCACATACTTGAGGTTACCAAAGTCAGGTATATGTGTCACATCCATTTGCCAAACAACCAATGGCTTTAATCCCCGTGGGTTTACTCCATAATTAGGGGGATGAAGAAATGTGACATAGTGGGGACATTGCAATATTATCTGCCGAGCATCCGCTCTTGAAATGGAAAAATGCCTGTGCAGCGTTAATGCATTAACATGGAAGATTTGGTGAAACAACTTAGCCCCCTCTAAGGAGGAAGCCAAGCATATCAATTGACCTCTAGTGGCTAAGTCCGCACGCACAGGCATTACCCTGGGATAACGGACCAGGAAGAGAGGTGTGAGCCCTGATGTGCATTGGATAAAAAGAAGCAGTGCGGTTAGAGATAAGCTGTTGAAGCTGAGTAAAGTAAGCAGACACATTGTGGGCATCACTAATAGCTCCCACGGCCTCCAGGACTTTTAGTGCTTGTACCACATAGCTGGAGTCCGAAATAAGATTAAAAGGAAAAGAACACTGTTTAAAAACTTCAATAACAATTTGTAGTTCTATCCATTGTGGATTTCCAGGAGCAAATTGATGCTGGATAGGGGGAGAGTCATTAATTACATAAGCTCCCATTCCAGACTTGGAACCATCAGTAAAAATGTTAACAGCCCCGGAATTGGACTGGATGAAGTTACCTTAGGGAAAATGATGGGATGTTCTTTAACAAAATGGAGTAATGGATGAGAAGGGTAGTGATTATCAATACCCCCTTGAAACGAGCAACACAGAATAGCCCAGTTGTCTAGAGTAGCACATAAAACATTAAGTTGAGCTTTAGTGTAGGGTATGATAAGAGAAGAAGGTGATTGGCCGAAAAATTGAATGCTTTGTTGAATCCCTTTAAGTGCCAACGCTGCAACAGCATCAGGATAATATTCTAAGAATTTTCCTGGGAATACATGTGGGTGGATCCATAGTAAAGGCCCATCTTGCCACAGTACTCCAGTAGGCTGCCGCATAGTGGCAAGCACACATAACTGGAAAGGTTTATCACTCTGGAGCCTGCATAGAGTGGCATGCTGTATAGCTTGTTCTACTTTTATAAGGGCCGCTCTAGCCTCAGTAGTGAGGCTACGAGGGGAAGCAAGATCTGGATCACCGTTAAGAGTAGCATACAAAGGCTGGAGCACAATATTAGGAATATGTAAATATCCTCTTATCCAATTAATGTCTCCCAGCAATTTTTGAAAATCATTTAGAGTTTGGAAATCTTGAGTCCTGATGGTAATTTTTTGTGGTTTTAATTTGTCATACCCAATTGTCGCTCCCAAATACCTGATAGAATCCCCTTTTTGAACCTTTTCAGGTGCGATGTGCAGTCCATGTTGAGCCAACAGCATCACGAGTTCTTTATAAGCCTCATTAACTGTCTGTTCCAATTTTGCGGCCAATAACACATCATCCATATAATGAATGATCTTGGTGGAGGAATACTTATGTCTGAGAGGTGCGAGTGCCTTCCCCACATACATTTGGACTGTTAGCCATCCCCTGTGCCAACACCACCCACTCAAACCTTTGATCTGGTTCCTCGTGATTACACGAGGGAAGGGTGAAAGCAAAACGTTGTGAATCTTTAGGATGCAAAGGAATGGAAAAGAAACAGTCTTTAATGTCAATAACAATTATATGCCAGCCTTGAGGAACAGAGTAGAGCAGAGGCAGCCCTCTTTGAATGGGTCCCATAAGTTGCATCTGAGCATTAACTGCTTGTAGATCATGCAGTAGGCGCCACTTCCCTGATTTTTTCTTAATGACAAATATGGGAGTATTCCATGGAGAAGTAGAAGGTTGGATGTGACCCAAATCAAGTTGTTCTTTGACTAGATCATGGGCTGCTGCCAGTTTAGCCGAGGGAAGAGGCCACTGAGGCACCCAAACAGGCTCCTCGGTGAGCCATGTTATGGGTATTTGAGCCCCAGTGGCCCCTAGGAAAAACCCAGACCAAACCTGTTAAGCTTTTGATGAGCTAGCACAGGATGCTTACGCCCCTGTATGTGCCTATTAGGGTCCCCAAAAATCTTTCCAGCGGCATCCACCATCCTTGCTACAAAATCTGAAAAGGGTTCTGTAGAGCCCTGCAGAATCTTAGTCAAGTAACCAGACACCTCTCCTCTATTTGGAAGTGACTTCCATGCCCGAATGCAAATGTTGTTAATTTGATCATATGCCTCAGGAGGGAATCCTGTCTGTTGATTAGCAAATCTGCCTTGTCCTAAAAGCATATCCTTGTCCCAATGGGGGTGTCCCGCTGCATAGTTTTGGGCGGCCTGCTCAACAGCGCCCTCTAGCAGAAAGGCTCTCCAGTCCAAATATTTACCTGGAGAAACACAAGCCCGAACAAGGCTAGCCCAATCTGAAGGAGTCATACAAAATCTAGCAAGTCCCTCCACCTGAGTAAGGGTGAAAGCGGCATCCACGCCATAAGTGCGGAAAGATTCCGCCAAGGTTTTAATTTTCTTAAAGTCTAAAGGCTCATGATATCTTCCCCTGTTATTGTCCTGAAATACAGGGTATGCAAGTCCCATATCTGTATTAACTGTCCTCCAAACTTGCGCATGAAAATATCTCCCGGAATTTTGGCTCCCCCCCACATACGGGGGTGGGGCAACCGGCACCATATCTTCTTTGAGATATTCTACCTCCTCCTCCTCAGAGTGTTGTTGACCGATATTGGATCCCGTCCCCTTTTTACAGTAGGCCTGCGTGCCCTGTATCCCTTTTTTCTTTTTCTTCACTTTTATCTTTCGTAGTTGTTGTAACAGTATATCAAGGTCCTCAGAACTCTCTGAGCCGCTTGTGTTCTCAGGCGTTTTTAATTCAGCCAAGTCTGGGTAGAGCCTTCTCCTATTTTTAGTTTCAGGCTCTTTTGCCTTCTCACTACTCTTACTCCCAATGTTCTCTGCCACTTCACTATGTGATCCTTCAGACTTTTCCTCATGTAGTTGCTCAAAAACTTCTTGTCCTTTAGTAAGTGCTTCCTGACATCTGCCATCTGGGAGGCAACTACGGATCATCTTCCAAAGGGGTATCACCCCACCCTCTAATATGCCCTGCTCAGAAGCAAAGTCAAGATCTGTGCCTAACTTATCCCAGCTAGGTATAGTAAGGCTGCCCGAGAACGCAAACCACGGTGCAGCAATATCTGTCTTCCGTAAAAATCTCTGTAAAGTACTACGTTTCACTTCTAGGCCCTTGCAACGTAACAGGTTATCTAGGGCCAGGAGAAGCGGACTTGAAGATACGGCACTCATGACACAACAAAAGACACACAAAAAACAAAAGTGAAAGTAAGAGCGAAAGTACACAGTGCAGCCTCAATAAGATGTAATGCTCTCTCTGGCTTTACAGAGGAGCTGCCGCTTTGATAGCGGGTCCCATTTACCTGGGACTAATCCCCGCTTTGACCGCGGTTCCCACTTACCTGGGACTAACCTCCGCTTTGACCGCGGGTCCCACTTACCTGGGACTAACCGGTGCACCACCCCTGACTGCTGAAAGTTCTGGTTCCCGGGTTTTCAGCACCACTTGTCGCGACCCCTTGCCCGCAAGGAAGACGCAACTCAGGAATCTTCTTTCAGCAGTTTATTCAGGCCCTTGATATTTCTTCTTCTTCCTTGTTGGATGCCCCTTCCAGCCTTAATAAAGCATCCCAAGCCCCAATGCAAAGCTTCCACGTGGAACTTTCTCACAGGGTGCTGAAAAATCATTCACCAACTCTCCCAAACAAGGAGTTGTTTGTTACAGACCACAGTGGAGCCAGCACCATCCTGCAATGGCGACCATAATCTGCAGAAGCGGCTCACCACACACAAACATGGAACTCTGCTGGCCTAAAGTCTTCTTAAGAAACTCCCTCTGAGGTTGGGCACATGTAATATATGTTGTTCTCAGGAGCTTTAGCTTCCATTGTAGTGAGACCATCAAAGCTGGGTCTGCATCTATGGGACCTGGAGGACATGGTTACTTATTTTAAAATGAACATGAGGAAGCATTGCTAAATCCTCTCTTTGTAGGTAAACTGTGGCCACTGGGGGCTAAGTGTCTCCCCATGTGCACTGTGAACCCATTTGTTCATACTCCATCTTTTGTGGTGTTTCTTGCTGCTGCACTGGGAGTTTGGTATTTGCTTCACGAATCAAGGAGTTCAACTGGGACACAGTGCTGGAGGGAGTTCTGTCACGTTTGGTGGGTCAGGGTCTGCAGGAAAATGCACCAACCAGGCTTCTATACCACAAGCTTGCCTCTTTGAGCATAGTAACCTGATTCTGAACATTGCCCTGAAACTCCTCAATATCACAAGATGCCTTTACATAGAAGGGTCTGCTGGCTGCACCATATAAGTCTTAATCCATTTGGAAGCCAATGGCATATCCACATGGCCACACCACAGATTTTTTATCACACACCTGCCCACAATTTCTCTAGGCCCACTACTCAGCAGCCTCCAACTTACTAGCATGTCTTTTCTATATTATTTTCATGAAACCCAGTCAATCAAGGCACCTTCAGGTATACTTATGATCAGAAACAGGACATCCAAAGGTTCTCCAGTGCCACCTGCTCATGGGAATTTTAAGCATTTCATGGTATTTATCTAACCATTTTTCAAGGATGAAGTTGCAGGCACTGTGGGTTTCAATTCATTTAGGAACCATTAAATGGTGAGAAAGCTCATTTCAATGAAAGATCTGGAGAACTCTCACAGGCAAGGCTTCCCAAAGAGTGGCCAAAAGTTCACATGAAGCCAGGCCCATTGAGGTCTACAATGTGAGGTCCTTGTTTGTTTTGACTCTCAACTATGGTTGCCAAGTCTTTCAGAATAAAATAATGTGATATCCTGGCTGAGATTTCCAGTGCTCTGTGGAAAGCAACCCTGGGCCAAGACTCATTTTCCAAGGGCGACTCTCATGCGAGGCCTCCTAAAATCCCAACACAATTCATTGCAATACTTCTCTGAGGTCAGTTCCAGAAATCAGTCTCTAAGTGGAATCACACCAGAGTTGAAGCCCAGGTGTAACCAATCATCTCTTCCAACCGCCACACAAGTGATCACATTTAAAACCAAAACACTCCCACCTAGCCCTCATCTTCTTCCATAAAGACACTCATAATAACCTCTGGCTGGAGGTTTACTTGAGAGGCACAGCTCAAGACAGTGTCCAAAAGAAGCTCCCTTACCCCTCATTTGCCTAAAGGCCCGGACTCCCTTCCTGTGAACCAGGAGTGATTAAATATGCCTGCTGTTAATACTGCTTCACTTCTCCAATTTGTGGCCTACTGACTGTGGAGTTTAGATTCTTTATGTGAATTGGAGTTATGAGAAAACCCAAGCACCAATGGGCTAGACTCTATAGAGCTTTGAAGAACTCATTAGACCCAAGGAATCCCTATTCTCACTTGACGGAGGAAGGAACATTACAGAGGAAGGTGAGAGACTTCATGCACAATGACTGCTCTTTTGGCCATTTTCGTTTTGGATGCACACATGGGATCTTTCTTTAGACCCAACAGGTGCTGAGAATCTAAGCCACAGCCTCACACAGAACCAAGAGGCTGATTCAGACTCATCCCATTCCAAAGCAATTAAGCAAAGAGCCCAAGGTGATGCCCATTCATTTCCATCTGAAAACTGTTTTCTTCAGGCTTCACAAAGGGGCGACCTGAGGCAAAGACCTTCCTGACATTCAGGGCAACGGACAAATAGGTAAGCAAAAGACCCAAAGCAGGGTTTCTCCACTGAGACTCTCCTAGTCACACTGATATCTGAGTTTTCTGATATGCTCCCATTCCCTTCAGCTATCCAGTACATAGCCATGTCACAGAGCTTGGAGGTGGTACATAACTTGGAAACAAAATCATGAGCCTATTCTAGAGAGAGGCCAAAATCAGGAAGAATACAGGAACTTAGGAAGATTGTAGGTGTTGTACATCTATAAGGCAAGCCACAGTCCATTCATAAATTAGGGAGGATGAATGCTGAGAAGCTTTCTACTAGACATAACACATCCATTGATGCATTCTCTTTTCTAATATCTACAACCACAGACACAGTGGGATACACAGACATAGAAACACTCGCCTTGTCAAAGGACTTACTAGACACAGTCCATTCCAAACCAAACAAACTGCCTTTCCTACGTATTCTTAGAACATGAGACAAAACCACAAACTCACACCCATACCCACAAAGATACCTCTTTCCCCCAAGTAGGTATGTGACTATCCAGAGAGTCCTCTGACTGGTGGGCCATTTTTTGTTCCCCCGGAATGGCCTGTCCTGTCTAAGATCTGGTCTACTTGGCCAACTCTGTGAAGTTGTCAGGGCCCAGCAGTGAGCCACTACCTGCGTTCTTAGGAAAGGCCGCTCTTCAGAGCTCTCCTGGCATTTGGCCATACTCACATCAGTATTTACCAAGAAAGACGGACTCTGTCCTTGGTAAGTATAAACAAGTGAGACCACTGGGACTGAGACTGGGCCTGCCTCTGGGTGCTTGGCTTCCTGGATTCCAAGTTCAGAGAGTTCCATGACCAAGGAAATTAGGTAAGGTCACTTCCTTCAGAAACTGAATGAGGTCACTGCCTTGGCAACCACTTTGTCCTAACAGTTTCTTCAAACGGTCCTTTGAGATGGAGGCTGCTCCTATTTCCTGTGACAATTTCACAAGTTCGAATGTTATATTAACCATAGGCACTTGGAACAGCTCTCCACACAGGCCTGGTTTGGTTTATCTTCTCTACATTAAAAAGATAGAGGCTGATTCAGACACATCCCTTAGTCCTGACCAGGTTTTTTTTGCCATGTAATAGGACTTTCGCTTTCTCAGGTCCTTCATAGTTCCCTACATCTTCTCCAGGGATCATATCTACATGGACCTTTGAGCTTCTCAGCAGGTGAAAGATTCCCTATATTCCTGTATTGTAAGACCAACTCTGTGCCTGCTCTTTTGTAAAGTTAGATTAGGGAACAGTGTATGATTAGGGTTAATAACAGGTTTGATTAGGGTTAGGAATCATTCTGCTGGATGAATAATGGTATTGGTATTCTGTGATATTTAATAATATAGAGGTGAAATATAAGTATGAAAACAGAATTCTAGGTAAGATTTGAAGCCCAGAAGGGCATTGGTCACTTTAGTGGGATACTTACCTTTGAACTATGTTCTGCACAGATGTCTCAAATAAATAGATAAACAATGGCAAAGGACCATGTACCTTGGTTGATTGAATGTCTAAGAGAACATCCAGTCAAAAAGGCATAGTCGATAGGATTAGGAAGATAGTGTTGGTTTAGATAGAAAAGTGAGTATAAGATTTGGACCAAAAGTTCTTTAGCAATAGAGTTTTGGTTAGAGAGTGAATGTAAATGTCAGCACATGTGAAGAGTCAGTCACAGTGATGAACTGGAAAAAATATGTAGGAAAGCAGATATCAATAGAGACATTAGGAAATCAGGCAAAGTATATAGTGAGTGATAGGATTTGACATATTCAACAGCCTTGAGATTGAATATATAATCTTAGGAAGAAACAAATATGTAGTCACCAATAGGATAGACATTTGAGAGCATTAGGCAACCTGGACATGGGTGTTTTTAGTAATCCATGCACACTTTCTATTTAGGATTTGGTACAAACATAAGTGTGACATTTGCTTTTTTTGTGTCCAGAATATTACACTGATAAAATATATATGTAGATCAGATGACATGAGTATTTCTTCCACCATTTCTAGGAGTAATATATTGAAGACATATAAATTAGTATTGGGGGTACAAATAGGTGCACCCTTTTTCTATGAATATAGAGATAATGCATGACTAAACCATACTGTGAATAAATAGTATCACTGTTTTCAACTTTAAATAATGGATTGAATTGATATCTGAAAATATACAGGAAATTTTATATTTATGTACATACATTCATTCAAACCAGTTATATATCTATTGGTAATATTAGGTTTATAGTTTATCATGAAGTGTGTGTGAGTTTTGCTTCAAAATTGATTATGGAAATCGAAAATAATGTGTTTGGAAAGAAGTCTAATGAAAAGACCAATCAAGACACCTGGAGAAATACATGTGTTCAAAAGCAGGAATTGATTGTAAGTGAAACAAATGCCCATAAATTTGTGAATTTGTGGATGAAATATATATCCTATGATGTCCATTATATGAAGAAATATTAAGTACCAGTGTTGAATAAAATTGAACGTCAAAATACACACCTTGTCCCATCGGAATCTACTTGCATTGATGTTAAACTGGGTCAGTTACTGTAGAAATATTAGTTTTTGTATGCACCATTCATTCAACTTAGTGTTCAGTACTAGGATACAAATATGTTTTTCAGGTGGATGAATATTTCTGAGAATAATCTTGTGAAAAGTTGATTATAAATCCAAGTCCATGAACATGAATGAATTTAGGGAATTTAAATAAGACACATATATTTCATAGTTTGAAAAATCTGGAGAGTGTGTATTTGTATATATATACACATATTTATATATACACAAAACACACACAGAGACATTAAAAAGTAGTAATATATATGCCAATCAAAATTCATCAATAAATATATATTATCCACAGATGACAAAACATATATTTTACTGAACATGGATTTATGTATATTGTTGTTCACCAGGGGACTCAACCATAGGTTGAATTTTCGTTTCCAACAGCGTTTAAGAGGAGTGATTTTTTTCAGAATTTGTATCGGCCAAGTCAGCCACCTCACAAAAATGTACCTGTGATACCAGGTAGGATTCTATAAGTGCATGTAAAAATACATGTGATGAATAGGATACAGAGAAAGGGATACAGGAATTCACATATTTGTTAATTTTAAAAACACATGAAGAATTATTTCAATTGAAAATTTACTAGATTTATAACACCTAGCGTTAATCATGCAAAAGGCAAGTCCAACTATACACCATGCCTCCACTGAACTTCTTGTATTTCTATTCTGTTTGCATTATTTTTCTCCATCATCTTAGGATTAGTTGTCAGACTCTAGTAAGGTATGTGAATATTTCTCAGAATAATCTTGTGAAAAGATTATTATAAATCCACATTCATGAATATGAAAAATTTAGGAAGTGTAAAATAAGACACATATATTTCATATTTTGAATAATCTGGAGAGTGTGTGTGTGTGCGTGTGTGTGTGTGTGTGTATATATATATATATATACACACTCATGCACACACACGCACACACACACACACACACACACATATACACAGACATTAAAAAGTAGCACTATATGTCAATTGAAAATCACCAAGAAATATATATCATGCACAGATTCAAATAAATTCATTTTACTGAACATGGATTTATGTATAATGTTGTTCAACTAGGAAGCTCACACATAGGTTGAATTTTCAATTCCAACAGCGTTTAGGAGGAGTGATCCCTTGTCAGAATTTGTATCTGCCAATTCAGCCACCACACAAGAATGAACGTGTGGTAACAGGTAGGATTCTATATGTGCATGTAGAAATACAGGTCCTGAATAGGCATTAAAAACATATGGAGAACTATTTCCAAAAAAAATTGACTGGATTTATAACTCCTACCCTATATTATGCAAAAGGCAAGTCCAACTATACACCATGCCTCCTCTGAACTGCTTGTAGTTCTATTCTTTTGGGGTTATTTTTCTCCAACATATTAGGATTAGTATTCAGAATCTAGTAGAGTATGTGTTAATGTCAGGGATTCAGTATTTTGAATGGAAAATTGGAAAATTTATCCAATGTGTATGCAAATATGTACTACACAAAAATCTTCCCACTTTCATCCAGAACAATGCCTTGACATTACCTTCACCCCAAGTAAGACACAATTAGAGAAGAAGTGTTAGAAAATCTGTGAATACTTATCTGGAATGAAATATGATAAGGAGTTCACAACCATGGACGTGGTAGAGGAGTTTCCAAAAGTAAGGGACAGGGTAAACACTCCACAATAATGGAGCTCTGCTGGCCTAATGACTTCTTGAGAAACTGCCTCTGAGTTTGGGCACTTGAAATATATGTTGTTGTCAGGAGCTTTTGCTTTTTTTCTAGTGAGATGATCAAAGCTGGGTCAGCATCTATGTGACCTGGAGGACATAAATTGTAATATTCCAATGAACATGAGGGAAGAGTGCTGGATTCTCTTTTTGTGGGTATACTGTGGACACTGGTGGCTAAGTGTCTCCCTGTGTGGACTGTATAGTCATTTATTGCTCTTCCACTCTCCATTGTGTTTCTTGCTCCTGCACTGGGAGTTTGGTATTTGCTTCACCAAATACATGGAGCTCAACTGGGACACAGTGCTGGTGGGAGTTATGTCACGTGTGGTGGGTCAGGTTCTGCAGGAGAATGCACCAACCAGGTTTCTAACCCGCATAGTTTACCCCCTTGAACATAGCAAGCTGATTCTGAACATTGCCTTGAAACCTCTCCATATATCAAGATGCCTTTAAATAGAAATTTATGCTGGCTGCACCATGTCAGTCCCAAGCAATTTGGAATCCAATGGTAGATCCTCATTCCCCTACCACAGATGTTTTATCACACATATGCCCACCACTTCTCTAGGCCCACTACTCAGCACGATCCAACCTATAGGCTTCTCTGTTCTACACCATTTTCAGGAAACCCAGTCAATCAAGGCACTCTCTGGTATACTCATGATCAGCAACAGGACACCCAAAGTTTCTCCAGTGCCACCAGGTCATTGAAATTTCAAAAATTTAATGGTATTTATATAGCCATTTTTCAAGGATGAAATTGGAGGCACTGTGGATTTCAATTCATTTAGGAACCCTTAAATGGTGAGAAAGCTCATTTCAATGAAAGATCTGGAGAACTCTCACAGGCAAGGGTTCCCAAAGAGTGGCCAAAAGGTCATATGAAGCCAGGCCCATTGAGGTCTACATGTGAGGTCCATGTGCGTTTTGACTCTCAATTATGGTTGCCAAGTCTTTCAGAATAAAATCATGTGATATCCTGGCTTAGATTTCCACTCTCTGTGGAAAGCGACCCTGATCGCATTTTCCAAGGGCAATTCTCATGCGAGGCCTCCTAAAATCCCAACACAATTCATGGCAACACTTCTCTGAGGTCCGTTCCAGCACTCAGTCTCTAAGGGGAATCACACCAGTGTTCAGGCCCAAGAGGACCCAGGCATCTCTTCCAACCGCCACATAAATGACCGCAATTAAATCAAAACACTCCAACATGGGCCTCATATCCTTCCATATAGACACTCATCATAACCTCTGGCTGAAAGTTTCCATAAGGGGTGCAGCGCAAGACAGTGTCCAAAATAAGCTCTTTTGCCACTCATTTGCCTAACATCAGGGTGGACTGTACACCCTTCCTTTGAACCAGGAATGATCAAATAGCCCTGCCGTTAATACTGCCCTGCTTCTCCAATTTGAGGCCTACTGACTGTCAGGTATTGATTCTTTCTGTGATTTGGAGTCATGACAAAACCCAAGCCCCTATGGACTATCCACTGTAGGGCTTTGAAGAACTCTTTTGACCCAAAGGATCCCTATTCTCACTTGATGGAAGTCAGGAACTGAAAAGTTCGGACGAACGTCTTAGGAAAAGACCACCAAGAGACTGTCTCATGCCACCGCAAAAGGGTTTATTGTGGGTCCAGCATGCTGGGGCTCAGAGCTCACTTCAGAGGAGCAAAGAACAAAGAGCCCCAGAACAACTTGAGCAGAGTTTATATACATTCTATGGAGAGGGCAGGGTTTTTACATACATCATAGCCTCTTTTAGAAAATCATCTTATACCCCAGCAAAATCAAATAACAACTCTAAAACATGATTAGCACATTCATTGGCGGGAACAGGTCGTGCAGTGTGTGATTGGTCAGCCCTGAGAAGGGGTTAACATTTAAACTGATTGGTTGAAGCCCTGAGATGTATACGTGCAGATCTGCATGGTTTCTGGGAAGGGGTGTTAAGTATCTAGCTGGTCAGGGAAGATTTCAACACACATCTAATAGGAAGATCTGGGAATTGTCTTAAGTGCCACAGGAATTTCAGGTTCTGAGTGCAGCTTGAAAGCTTTACAAAACCTGGTTCTTTACATTTCAATTTCAATATATTTTATTCTTTCATTTCCCACTCCTTTTTCTGACTACTTTTAATCTTAAAAGTAATGTTTCATAATTATTCTGGCGTCTCAAATTCTATTTCTGCCAGTGGAGCATATTTCTGTCTGATTAGCATGAGTTTTACCTACCCAATCTGAGCCTGGAATAAGGAAACTATGCGGTTAAGCAAACAAGGTCCCACAGTTAGCAACACCTTAAGGATGATCAGGGGTCAAGCTAAGTCTGATAGGAGTGTAGTTAACCAGGGGGACTGGGTAAAACATGACTCAAACCACCCTTGTTGAATCTCCCTTTCTCTCTGGCGCTATTCAAGTTATTTTCTTAATTTACTCATGGATTATTTTGCAACTCCAGTAGGGTCAGCATAAAAACAACAGTATTCTCTCAGTGCCGCACAGAGACCCCCTCCCTCATGAAGAGGAAATCTAGTCCTCCCCTGTTCTGTAAAACAAATGCAGAGAGAGAGAGAGGTTAAGGATTCCTGCAGCACTGTGATAGAGGTTTCTAACGTCTTCAAGTCTTGATCTATTGATGTTTCTAATTGGGCCAATTGTTGTGACCCATGGATCATAGCAGCTGTTCCCATACCCACTCCTGCAGGACCTCCTATCCCCAATAGGATGGCTAGAGTAAGGGACAATGGCTCCCGGTGAAATTGGGTTGTTTGTCCCCCAAGTAGACCTTCGAATGATTCTGCATCATGATAGAGCACCCTGGGGAGTATCTGCACCATTACACAATAATTTAGAGAGCTGTCAAATACCTGGGCTGAAAAGCAATGAGTTCTGACTGTGTGGAGTTCAGTACCATAAACATTCCTTTAATTAGTTCCCAGGGGGTGGAGTCAGCTGTACTCTGGATTGGGGAAGTAGGCAAAGACGAAAACCGGGAATTATGAGATGGTAGAGGGGTTCTGGTAGATCTAGGCATGGGAGGTTTAGGAGGCTTAATTCCTGGCTTGAGGGGATTGGGCCCTATTGCTGTGGGATTTTCTTTCTTTTTAAGCTGGAGGGTGAACCAGAGACCAAAGTCATAACCGGGGCCATAAATATAGAATTGCATTCCCCACGTATTTCTCATAGGCCATTTTGTTCTGAGGTAGCCCCTTCCTTTGGAAGTGAAAGTTATATTGAGGGGTAACATAGACTATTCTTTCCACAGCGAGTTTTTGACACCACTTGGCTAGTGGCACATTTCTTGGGATCAATCCAGGTGTCATTTCATCCTACCTAAATCTTGCTGTCTGGGGAGTTTGGGTTCCACCATGCAGCTTCCGTTTGTTCACAACCCCAAGATCTAAAATAAAAGTTACTGGGTCCTCCACAGGTTTGGGCCTGTTTGCGACTTTGGAAATCTGCTGGGCACACATAATAGTCTTGACTGGCTAGTTTACACATGAGCTTGGGGAGATGACATCCATAATTCATGGGGTAAAGTGGTCTATGTTGCCCTGGTTTGCATTTGAGTGGGATCTGTGTGGGGTCCTCTATGTCAGGGAGATCCCAGTCAGAGAGGCCTACGGGAAGCTGACAAATGTCCGGGGGGAGAGATGGCCACCAATTCCATAAGGGGGCTGTATGTGAAATACACCACACTACTTGCCCAGTAGGATTTATAACTTGCCATCGTTGCTGAACAGGCTGATGGGGATTAGGACTGCTGATGGTCAGGGGAAGAATCCATAGCCCTACCCACACGACGGACACGCAACTTGAGATGGTTACCAGTCTGTTTCAGTTTCCAGCCGGAGTCTCTACAGGGTGCAGGCATGAGATGGGTGGTATGGATCTATGAAGTGATCACATCCACTTTCACCACTGTGGGTGTTATAAGCAGCACCTGGTATGGTCCTTTCCAGCGGGGTTCCAGGGATGACACCTGATGCCATCTCACGTAGATGAACTCTCCCACTTGATATCGATGTGGGGTTCCCTCATCTCCAGGCTGATTAGCAGAGGCCAACTGTTTCCACAGGTATCGCTGGGTGCTGGTTTTGTTCAAGGGCTTTAAGTCTGTCAAGCAAGGGGGTGTGAAAGGAATCATTACGTCTCCTAGTTGGGGTTAGGTCCCTTACTGAAGGAGTGGCACCATAGAGAATTTCATAAGGGGTGAGGTTACACAAAGAGGAAGACTTGGTATTTCTTGCACAAAACAGTGCATAACTTAGGAACAGAGTCCAATTTTTCATGCCAGTCTCCAAGGTTTATTTCGTTAAGGTCTCTATGATGGTTCTATTCATCCTTTCTACCTGTCCTGAGCTCTGGGGTCTATAAGCACAATGTAACTTCCAATTAATCCCCAGGGTCCTGGCAAATCCCTGTCTTACCTGGGCCATGAATACCGGTCACTTATCCGACCCTATTACCTTAGGCAGGCTGAACCTTGGAAAATGTCTTCTAGGATCTTTTTGACCACCAGCTGAGCCGTTTCTTTCTTCATGGGGAAGGTTTCGACCCATCCTGAAAAAGTATCTACAAAGACTAGGAGACATTTAAGTCCAATCCTTGCTGGCTTTATTTCAGTAAAGCTCACTTCCCAGAATTGTCCTGGTCTGATTCCTCATAAGCGCTTCCCTGAAGTAAGCTTCGATGGGTAAGTATTAACTAATTTGCCAACTTGACAAGCTGTAGTCACCTGCGCAGTTATTTCTTTCCTCTGTGAGTCAGTCAATAATAATTCCTTCCTTTGGTCCTTTAAGAGTGCCTATAACTTCTTAGAGTCTAAGTGGGTGAGCTGGTGTATGTCTTTGAGATAAAGGTGGGCTTTTGAAAATTGTGTACTTGGCTCTGTAGGTTCCCAGAGTTCTGTATCTGTCTCCTCAGATGATAAGTTGCCTGAATGTTCCGGTGCAGCCAAGTCTCCTGATTGTTGTTCCCCCCGGGGTGGAAAAAGTGAACAGAGGCACTCCGTTTAGGGCTGCCAATTAGCTTCCTCATCTGCCCTTCTGGTTCCAACCGCCACGGGGTCGTTTCCCTTCTGGTGCCCTGGACAGTGCACTATGCCTAGGTCCGTAGGGCCCTGCACTGCTGAGAGAAGGTGGAGGATCATATCTTTGTTCTTTATTTCTTTATTTCTTTCCCAGCCGAGGTTAATAGCTGCCTTTCCTGGTAAATAGCCCCGTGCACATTTGCAGTGGCAAATGCATAGCGGCTATCAGTGTATATGGTGGCCCTTTTGCCTGTTGCTAGTACCAATACTTTCGTAAGGGCAATCAGTTCTGCCTTTTGGACTGATGTCTCTTCTGTGAGACCAGAGAAACAGATGACATTAGTTTTGCTAACTACTGCTGCTCCAGCCCACCACGTACCATCTTGGAGGAAGCTGCTCTCGTTCGTAAACCATACAACTTCAGGGTGAGGCAGTGGCTGGATCCTTCAAGTCTCGTCCTATACTGGTTTCTCTGCCTCTTTTTGGGCCACTCTTTGTCCAAGTTTTCTTTTTCTTTACAGTAGGCACATTGATCTGAGGCCAGGGGCAGCCTTTGGCATGGGCCCATGTATCCCTTCATGTCTCCGTGCTTTTTAACATCTGGTCTATTTGCTGCTCTGACCAAAACCTTAGCCAATGATTTAGTCTGCCTTTTGCTCCTTTCATCCTCCTTTTGTTCCCTTTCCTTCTCTCTCATCTGTTCCCATTCCTCCTCAGTTTCTCTCTTATAATATACTTTCTCAGTTTCTCTGACTAAATCTCTTAAGGTCATATCTTGTAATCCATCTAGACGTTGTAACTTTCTCTTAATATCTAGGGCAGCCTGCTGGATAAAGGCCATTGCAACAGAGGTTTTTTTGTCCTCTGCCTGAGGATCAAAAGGAGTATATTTTCTATTTGCTTCCATAATTCTCTCCAGAATCATAGAGGGAGACTCATTAGGACCTTGGATTATCTCTCTTACCATGGCCAAATTAGTCGGCCCTCTGGCGGCCACTCGGAGCCCCGCTATTAGAGCCCGGTGATAAGTGGACAAATGCTACCAACCTTCAAAGGTGTTGGGGTCCCAGTTTTGTCGGTTCATGGGCCCATAAGGATGAAGAGGGAGCATCACAGTGGCTTCTGAGTTTTCTATTTTCCGTAGCTGGCGGGTTTCTTCAGGTGGCCCAGCTTCCACCAGAAAAGGAGGGGCTGCTGCTGCTGCGGAGAAGTCCCTTGGAGGGCTTGGGTCTGGCCCAATTGCCTCTAGTGGCGGAGAGGCTGAGTCAGTGGTGGGAGAATCATCTGGAATGTGTTGGCGGTTGGGGAGCGAGGGTAGAGGATAAGGAGGGGGAGGATTGTCCAGTCTTGTGACTCAGGAAGAATGGGGGGAAGATGGGGAGGGAACGGAAGGTTTGAATGATAGGATCCTGGGGAAGGGGTATATGGCTGTTGATCTGGGTGGCCACGTGGTCCCGGCTGAAAGACAATATCTCTGACTTTTCGGATTAGAGGGAAGTAGAAGGATCCTTCTGCGGGCCACCCGACTTTGAGGATGGGCCATTCTGAACCACAGAGAGTCTGCCAGGTCTGACATTTAACTGAAAAATAATGATTCTGGGCCCTTGAGCGGACATCAGTCCAATGATCAAGGGTCAGTGACAGAAGCATGAAAGTGCTTTGTCCCATAATGGGAGTTACTCAAAAAGAGACAGTGAAGACACAAACGCAACACAGACAAAGACAAACAGTAAACGTTTAACATGGGTCCAAGACAAATATTAGAACTCAGTAACTGGCAAAACCTGATGGGTTAGACAATAAAGACAGACAGTAAACTCAACATGAGTTCGGGACAATGAACAAAACTGTGTAGCCAGCAAAACCTGATGGGCTGGCAAACCGAATTCTGAAGCAAAATATAACCGAGTTGAGGAAACTAATATTCCTTGATTTCCCTCATCCTCTGGAGTGTCCCCCAGGGACGTGGCCAGTAGCTCTGTGACATGTCTGCCAGCCACCGTCAGAGAGAGCTAATGCTCTTCACCGACAGCCACTTTGCCAAGCCCTCACCTGAAACCCGAAACCAGAAAGAGGCGCCTTTCTTACCCTGAGAGGAGTCCCTTGGGGTCTTTCGTCCGCTGCGCCGGATATCTCACCTGGGGCCTCCAGATGAAAAGGTGGGGCGAACATCGGAGGAAAAGACCACCAACAGGCTTTCTCATGCAACACCAAAGGGTTTATTGGGGGTATAGCGTGCTGGAGCTCAGGGCTCACTTCAGAGGATCAAAGAACAAAGAGCCCTAAGAACCACTCGAGCAGAGTTTATATACATTCTTTAGAGAGGGTAGGGACTTTACACACATCATAGCCTCCTTTAGCAAATCATCATATTCCACGGGAAAATCAAAAAACAACTCTAAAACATGATTAGCACATTCATTGGCGGGAACAGGTTGGGCAGGGGGTGATTGGTCAGCCCTAAGAAGGGGTATACATTTAAATTGATTGGTGGATGCACTGTGATGTATACGTGGTGAGCTGCATGGTTTCTGGGGAGGGGCTGTTAAGTAACTAGGTCCTCAGGGAAGATTTCAACACACATCTAATGTGCAAATCCGGGAATTGTCTTAACTGCCACAGGAATTTCAGTTGCTGAGTGCAGCTTGGAAACTTTACAAAACCTGGTTCTTTACATTTCAATTTCAATTTCTTTTATTCTTTCAGAACCTTACAGAGGAAGGCGAGAGAGTTCATCGACAATTACTGCTATTTTGGCAATATTGGTTTTGGATGCACACATGGGATCTTTCTTTAGATCCATCTGGTGCTGATAATCTAAGCCATAGCCTCACAAAGGGCCAAGAGGCTGATTAAAACATATCCATTTCCAAAGCAATTACTACTCTGAAGTCAGTTACAGAACTCAGTCTCTTAGGAGAATCACGCCAGTGTTAAAGCCCAGGTGAACACAGTCATCTCATCCAAAAGCCACACAAGTTACCACAATTAAAATCAAAACAATCCCACATGGCCCTCATCTACTTCCATATAGTCACTCATCATAACCTCTGGCTGGAGGTTTCCTTAAATGGCACAGCCCAATAGAGTGTCCATAATAAGCTCCCTTCCCCTCATTTGCCTAAATTCAGGGTGGCCTGGACACCCTTCCTGTGAACCAGGATTGATCACATAGTTCTGCCATTAATACTGCTCTGTTTCTGCAATTTGAGGCCTACTGACTCTCAGGTATAGATTCCTTATGTGATTTGGAGTCATTATTAAACCCAAGCACCTTTGCAGGGATTGGAAGAACTCATTTGACCCAGAAAATCCCAATTCTCCCTTGATGGAGGTCAAGAACCAAACAGAGGAAGGCAAGAGACTTCATCCACAATGACTGATTTTTTGCCATTTTGGTTTTGGATGCACACATTGGATCTTTCTTTAGATCCATCCGATGCTGATAATCTAAGCCACAGCCTCACACAGGGCCAAGAGGCTGATTCAGAGACATTCCTTTCCAAAGTAATTAAGCAAAGAGCCACAGGTGATGCCCATTCATTTCCATTTTAAAACTGTTTTCTTCAGGCTTCACAAAGGGTGGCCTGAGGCAAAGACCTTCCTGACATTCAGGGCAACAGAACAATAGGTAAGCAAAAGGGCCAAAGCAGGGTTTCTCCACTGAGACTTTCCTGGTCACACTGATATCTGAGTTTTCTGAGATGCTTGCCATTCCCTTCAGCTATGGATTACATGGCCATGTCACAGAGTTTGGAGGTGGTACATATTTTGGACACAAAACCATGAGCCTATTCTGGAGAGTGGCCAGAATTCAGGAAGAAAACAGGAACTTAGGAAGACAGTACATGTTGTCCATCGATAAGGCAACCTGCAATCCATTCCTAAAATGGGTAGGATGAATGCTGGGAAGCTTTCTACTAGACAGGACACATCCATTGATTCATTCTCTTTTCTAATGTCTACAACCACGGACACAGTGGGATACACAGAAATAGAAACACTCGCCTTGTCAAAAGACTTTCTAGAAACATTCCACTCCAAACCAAGCAAGCCGCCTTCCCTACCTATTCTCAGAATATAAGACAAAACCACAAACTCACACCCACACTGAAAAAGGCACCTCCTTCCCCAAAGTAAGTCTGTGACTATCCAGAGTGTCCTCTGAATGGTGGGCTATACTATGTTCCCCAGAAATGGCCTGTCCTTTCTCAGATCTGGTCTCCTTGGCCAACTCTGTGAAATATCAGGAGCCCACGGTGAGCCACTTCTTGCTTTCTCTGGAAAGGCCAGTCTTCAAACTTTCCTGGCATTTGGCCATCCTCACATCAGTAGGTACCAAGAAAGACTGACTGTGTCCTTGGTAAATTTAAACAAGTGATCCCACTGTACTGGGAATTGGACTGGTTCTGGATGCCTGACTTCCTGGATCCCAAGTTCACAGAGTTCCATCACCAAGGAAGTGAGGTGAGGTCACTTCCTTCAGGAACTGAAAGAGGTGACTGCCTTAGCAACCACTTTTTCCGAACAGTTGCTTCCATACTTCCTCTGACACTTTCACAAGTTAGATAGGTATCTCAACCATAGGAACCCAGGAACAGCTCTCCACGAAGGCCTTGGTTGGTCCATCTTTTCTACATTAAGGAGAGAGGGTGAATGAGACACAACCCTTCATCCTTACCAGGTTGTTTTCCATGGAATATGACTTTTGCTCTCTCACGTCCTTCATAGTTGCCTACATGTTCTCCAGGGATCATTTCTGCATGGACCTTTGAGGTTTTCAGCAGGTGGAAGATCCACTACATTCCTGTATTGTAAGACCAACTCTGTCCCTGCTGTTCTGTAATGTTAGATTGAGGGAACAGTGTATGGTTAGGGTTAATAACATGTGTGATTTGGGTTAGGAATCATTCTGCTGGATGAATAATGGTATTGGGAACCTGCTATATGTATGAGAATATATAGGTAAAATATATGTATGAAAATAGAAATCTAGGTAAGATTTGAAGCCCAAAAGAGCATTGGGCCCTTGATTGGAATACTTAGCTTTGAATTAAGTTGTGCACAGATGTGTCAGATTAATCAATATACAATGGCATAGGACCTTGTACCTTCGATGATTGAATGTCGAAGAGAACATCCAGTCAAAAAGGGATAGTCGGAAGTGAAAGGTTAATAAAATAGGTATTTGTCACTTCCTGGGAAGAATTTTGTGTTTATTCCGAGCATAATGTAGTTGTAAAAAAAAAAAATGATTAAATTAAAAAGACACCTTGAAGAGCATCAATGAGAGAGTGAGAGGACCAAAAAAAGTGGTTTGAGACTTGGTTCACCTAGTCCCCCTGTTTGACTACTTTTTTATCAACCCTGGCCTGTCCGATAATAATCTCCATATTATTGCTAACTATAAAACCCTGTTTGCTCAACCGTGTAATTTCTTTTCTCTAAGCTCAAATTGGACAATTTAAACTTATGGTAATACCCCACTAGCAGACATAGAATGTGACACCCCCCCAATGATCACTTTTATGATTAAAAGTAGCTAGAAGAAGAAGTGGGGAATGAAAGATTAATAAAATATGTACTTGTCACTTTTTTTTTCTGTATGCTTAACAAAACACTGTTGAAATCTTGAGAACTGTTTGCTAATCTTGTTCCCAGAATGTCCTGTCCCCAAATGCCAAACTGCAGAATGTACTCCCTCACCCGGTTGAATGCAAACCGCCCACTCTCCCTCACCCATCAATAAACTTCGCTCCCTGCCCTCCCCAAAGAAAGTATATAAGCTCTGCTTAAGCTCTTCTCAGGGCTCTCTGCTCTATTCAAGTGAGCTCGGACCCCCTGCATGCTGACCCCCTATAAACCCTTTGCTGTTGCATGAGATAGTCTTTTGGTGGTCTCTTCCTCCGAAGCTCGCCCAATGTTTACTTTGATGATTGGGTGTAGAAAAGAACATTCAGTCAAAAAGGGATAGTCGGTAGGATTAGGAAGATAGTTGTTAGGTTTAGGAAGAAGAGTGAGTATAGGTTTTGGAAAAAAATATTCTTTATCAATAGGGTTTTGTTTAGAGTGTGAATGTAAATGTTAGCCCATGTGAAGAGTCAGTCAAAATAGTGAACCGGAGAAAATATGTAGGAAAAC
The DNA here is from genome assembly GCF_048772815.1 of Callospermophilus lateralis. NCBI lineage: Eukaryota > Metazoa > Chordata > Mammalia > Rodentia > Sciuridae > Callospermophilus > Callospermophilus lateralis. Next base: position 265,956 of record NW_027511549.1, on the reverse strand, counting down.
AGATATCAATAGAGATATTACGAAATAAGGCAAAGTATAAAGTGGGTGATAGGATTAGACATTTTCAATAGGGTTGAATTTGAATATATGATCTTAGGAGAAACCAATATGTAGTCACTAATTGGATTGATATTTGAGAGCATTAGGCAACCTGGACATGGCTGTGTTTAGTAATCCATGTTCATTTTCAATTTAGGCTTTGGTACAATAATAAGTGTGAACCTTGCATTTTGTGTCCAGAATATTACTGTGATAAAATGTATATGTAGATCAGGTGATATGAGTAATTTTTCCATCATTTCTGGGAGCAATATTTTGAAGATTAATAAGTTAGTATTGGGGGTACAAAGACGTGTACCTTGTGTCTATGAATATAGAGCTAATGCATGAATAGACCATACTGTTAATAAATAATATAACTGGTTCCACTTTATATAATGCATTGGATTCATATCTTAAAATATATAAGAAATCTTATATTGATATACATACATTCATTCCAACTAGTTATACATCTAATGGTAAAATTAAGGTTATGGTTTATCATGAAAAGTGTGTGAGTTTTGCTTCAAAAGTGATTATGGAAATCAAAAATAATGTGTTTGGAAAGAAGTCTCATGAAACGACCAGTCAAGAACCATGAAAAAATACATGTGTTCTGAAGCAGGAAGTGATTGAAAGTGAAACAAATGCCTCTAAATTAGCGAACTTGTGGATGAAATATATATCCTATTATGTGCATAAACTGAAGAAATAGTAATGTACCAGTTTTGAATAAAAATGAACGTCAAAATACACATCATGTCCCATAGGAATCAATTTGCATTGATGTTAACCTGGGTCAGTTACTGTATTAATTTTAGGATTTGTAGGCACCATTCACTGAAGATAGTTTTCAGTACTAGGAAACAAATACGTATTTCAGGTGGATGAATATTTCTGACGATAATTTTGTGAAAAGTTGATTATAAATTCACATATATGAATATGAATGAATTTAGGAAATGTATAATAAGACACATGTATTTCATATTTTGAAAAATCTGGAAAGTTTGTATATATATATATATATATATATATATATATATATATATATATACACACACACACACACACATGCACACAGACATTAAAAAGTAGCAATATATATGCCAATTGAAATTCACCATGAAATATATATCATCCACAGTTTCAAAAATATTCATTTTACTGAACATGGATTTATGTATAATGTTGTTAAACTAGGAAGCTCACAGAGTTTTCGAATTTTAACTTCCAACAGCATTTAGGAGAAGTGATCTCTTCTCACAATGTGTATCTGCCAAGTCAACCACTTCACAAGAATGTACGTGTTGTACCTTGTAGGATTCTATATGTGCATATAAAAATACATGTGCAAATAGGCTACAGAGAAAGGGAGACAGGAATTCACATATTTGTTAACTTTAAAAACACATGGAGAACAATTTCAACAAAAGTTGACTAGATTTATAACTCCTACACTACATAATGCAAAAGGCAAATTCAACTATACACCATGCCTCCTCTGAACTGCTTGTATTTCTATTCTGTTTGGATTATTATTCTCCATCATATTAGGATAAGTAGTCAGAGTCTAGTAGGCTATGGGTTAGTGTCAGGGATTCAGTATTTCGAATGGAAAATTGGAAAAGGTATCCAATGTGTATGTAATTATGTGCTATGAAAAATCTTCCCACTCTTATCCAGAACAATGCCTTGACATTACCTTTGCCCCAAGTAAGACACAATTACAGGAGAAGAGTTCGAAAATCTGTATATATATATATATGGAATGCAATATGCTCAGTTGTTCACAAACTTGGAGGTGGTAGATGAGTTTACAAAAGTAACGAACAGGGTAAACCCTCCACAAAAATGGAGCTTTGCTGGCCTAAAGACTTCTTGAGAAACTGCCTCTGAGGTTGGGAACTTGAAATATATGTTGTTGTCAGGAGCTTAATCTTCATTTGTGGTGAGACGATTAAAGCTGGATCTGCATCTATGTGACCTGAAGGATCTTGTTTCTTATTTTCCAATGAACATGAGACAGCAGTGCTGAATTCTCTCTTTGTAGGTAAACTGTGGCCACTGGGGGCTATGTGTCTCCCTGTGAGGACTCTGAAACCATTTGGTCATCCTCCAATTTTCGTGGTGTTTCTTGCTGCTGCACTGGGAGTTTGGTATTTGCTTCGTGAAATACAAAGATTTCAACTGGGACACAGTGCTAGAGGGAGTTCTGTCATGTGTGGTGTGTCAGGGTCTGCAAGAGAATGCACCAACCAGGCCTCTATCCCACATAGCTTGCCCCCTTGACCATAGCAACCTGATTCTGAACATTGCCCTGAAAACTCTCCATATAACAAGATGCATTTACATATAAGGGTTTGCTGGCTACACTATATCAGTCACAAGCTATTTGGAAGCCAATGGCAGGTCCACATGACTCCACCACAGATGTTTTATCACACACCTGCACACCACTACTCTAGGCCCACTACTCAGGAGGCTCCAACTTACTGGCATCACTGTTCTTCAACATTTTCATGAAACCCAGTCAATCAAGGCACTGTATTGTATACTCATGATCAGCAACAGGACATCCAAAGTTTCTCCAGTGCCACCTGGTCATGGGAATTTCAAAAATTTAATGGTATTCATCTAGCCATTTTTCAAGGATGAAGTTGGAGGCACTGTGGGTTTCAATTCATTCAGGAACCACTAAATGGTGAGGAAGTTCATTTCAATGAATTCTCTGGACAACACTCACAGGAAAGGCTTCCCAAAGAGTGGCCAAAAGGTCACATGAAGCCAGGCCCATTGAACTGTACAATGTGAGGTCCATGTGTGTTTTGACTCTCAACTATGGCTGCCATGTTTTTCATAATAAAATCATGTGATATCCTGGCTGAGATTCCAAGTGCTCTGTGGAAAACCAACCTGGGACTAGATTTCAGATTCCAAGCGTGAATCTCATGCGTGGCCTCCTAAAATCCCAATTCAATTCATGGCAATACTACTCTGAGGTCAGTTCCAGAACTCAGTCTATAAGGGGAATCACCCAAGAGTGAAGCCCTGGTGGACCGAGTCATCTCTTCCAACTGCCACAAAAATGACCACAATTATAACCAAAACACTCCCACATGGCCCTCATTTTCTTCCATATAGACATTCATCATAACTTCTGGCAAGAGGTTTCCATAAGTGGCGCAGCTCAAGACAGTGTCCAATATAAGCTTCCTTGTCCCTCATTTGCCTAAAGTAAGTGTGGCCTGGACACTCTTCCTGTCAACCAGGAGTGATCAAATAGGCCTGCCATTAATACTGCTCTGCTTCTACTATTTGAGGCCTACTGACTGTCAGGTATAGATTCTTTATGTGGTTTATAGTCATGAGAAAACACTAGCACATCTGAAGGGCTTTGAAGAACTTATTTTACCCAAGGGTCCATAATCACACTTGATGGAGGTCAGGAACCTAACAGAGGAAGGTGAGAGACTTCATCCACAATGACTGATCTTTTTGAATTTTGGTTATGGATGCACACATGGGATCTTTCTTTAGATCCATCAGGTGCTGACAATCTAAGCCCCAGCTTCACCGAGAGCCAAGAGGCTGATTCAGACACATCCATTTCCAAAGAAATTAAGCAAAGAGCCACAGGTGATGCCCACTCATTTCCATTTGAATACTGTTTTCTTCAGGCTTCACAAAAAGGTGGCCTGAGCCAAAGACTTTTCTTACATTTAGGGCAACAGAAAAATAGGTAAGCAAATGACCCAAAGCAGGGTTTCTCCACTGAGACTTTCCTGGTCACAATGATATCTGAGTTTTCTGACATGCTCCCCTTCCCTTCAGCTCTCCAGTACATGGCCATGTGACAGAGCTTGGAGGTGCCACATAGCTTGGACACAAAACTGTGAGCCTATTCTGGAGAGTGTCCAGAATTCAGGAAGAAAACAGGAACTTAGAAAGATAGTAGGTTTTGCCCATTGATAAGGCTAGCCGCAATCCATTCATAAATTGGCAGTATGAATGCTGGGAAGCTTTCTACTAGACAGAACACATCCATGATGCATTCTTTTTCTAATACCAAGACCACAAACAGAGTGGGATACACAGTAATAGAAACACTCACCTTGTCAGAGGACATACTAGATAAAGTCCTCTCCAAACCAAACAAGTCGCCTTTCCTACATATTCTCAAACTCACACCCACACTCAAAAAGGCAGCACCTTCCCCAAAGTAGGTCTGTGACTATCCGGAGTGTCCTATGATGGGTGGGATATACTATATTTCCACGAAATGCACTGTGCTGTCTCAGTTCTGGTCTCCTTGGCCAACTCTGTGAAGTTGTCAGAAGTCACTGGTGATCCACTACCTGCTTTCTCAGGAAAGGCCCCTCTTCTTAGCTTTCCTGGCATTTGGCCATCCTCACATAACTAGGAACCAAGAAAGACTGACTCTGTCCTTGGTTTACGCAAACAAGTGAGACCACTGGAACTGGGACTGGAACTGGCTGTGGTCTCCTGGCTTCCTGAATCCCCAGTTTAGAGAGTTCCATTACCAAGGAAGTTATGTGAGGTAACTTCCTTCAGGAAGTGAATGAAGTCACTGCCTTGGCAAACACTTTGTCCTAACAGTTGCTTCCAAGGGTCCCATGTGATGGAGGGTGCACCTACTTCCTGTGACATTTTCACAAGTTAGAATGATATATCAACCATAGGCACCTGGGAACAGCTCTCCACACAGGCTTGGTTTGGTCCATCTTCTCTACATTAAGAAGAGAGAGGCTGATTCAGACACATCCCTTCACCCTGACCAGGTTGTTTACGATGGAAGTTGACTTTTCCTCCCTCAGGTCCTTCATTGCTGCCTACATCTTCTCCATGGATTATTTCTGTATTGACCTTTGAGGTTCTCAGCAGGTGGAAGATCCCCTACACTCCTGATTGTAAGACCAACTCTGTCCCTGCTTTTCTGTAAAGTTAGATTGAGGGAACAGTGTATGGTTAGGGTAATAACAGGTTTGATTAGGGTTAGGAATCATTCTGCATGATGAATAATGGCAATGGGAACCTGTGATATTTACAAGAATATATAGGTGAAATATAAGTATGAATACAGAAGTCTAGGTAAGATTTGAAGCCCAGAAGAGCATTGGGTCCATGATTGGAATACTTAGCTTTGAAATACCTTCTGCACAGATGTCTCAGATAAATCGATAAAAAATGGCATAGGACCTTGTAAATTGGATGATCAAATGTAGAAGAAAACATCCACTTAAAAAGGGTAGTTGGTAGGATTGGAAAGATAGTCAGTAGGTTTAGGAAGAAGAGTGAGTATAGGATTTGCTCCAAAAGTTCTTTAGCAATAGGGTTTCTGGTAGAGAATGAATGTAAATGTCAGCACATGTGATGAGTCAGTTACAATGATTAACTGGGGAAAATATATAGGGAAGCAGATATCAATAGAGACAGGAAGAAATCAAGCAAAGTATAAATTGAGTGATAGGATTAGACATTTTCAGCATGGTAGATGTTGAATATACAATCTTAGAAAGAAACAAATATTTAAAAACAATAGGATTGACATTTGAGAGCATTAGGCAATCTGGACTTGGATGTTTTTAGTAATCCATGCTCACTTTCCATTTAGGCTTTGGTACAATCATAAGTGTGAACTTTGCATTTTGTGTCCAGAATATTACTGTGATAAAGTGTATATGTAGATCAGGTGACATGAGTATTTCTTCCACCAATTATGTGGTCAATATTTTGAAGATGTATAAATTAGTATTGGGTGTACAAATAGGTCTACACTGTGTCTACAAATATTGATAAAATGAATGAATAGACAATACTGTGAATAAATAATATAACTGGTTCCAACTTTAAATTATGGATTGAATTGATATCTTAAAATATACAGGAAATCTTATATTGATATACATACATTCATTACAACCATTTATAGATCTAATGGTAATATTAGGGTTATGATTTGTCATGAAGAGTGTGTGAGGTTTGCTTCAACATGATTATTGAAATCTAAAATGAAAAGTATTCTCATGAAAAGACCAGTCAAAAAACATGGAGGAATATATGTGTACTGAAGCAGGAAGTGATAGAAAGTGAAACAAATGCCTATAAATTTGCAAACTTGTGAATGAAATATTTATCCTATGATGTGCATAAACTGAAGAAATAGTCATGTAACATTGTTGAATAAAAATGAACGTCATAATACACATCATGTACCATAGTAATCTACTTGCATTGATGTTAAAGTGGGTCAGTTACTGTAGAAAAATTAGGACTTCTATGCACCATTCACTGAATTTAGATTTCAGTACTAGGAAACAATATGTATTTGAGGTGGATGAATATTTCTGACAATAATTTTGTGAACATTTGATTATAAATCCACATACATGAATATGAATGCATTTAGGGATTGTATAATAAGACACATATATTTTATATTCTGAAAAATCTGGAGAGTGTGTGTGTATACACACACACACACACACACACACACGCACACGCACAGACATTAAAAGGTAGCAATATATATGTGAATCGAAATTTATCATGAAATATATATCATTCACAGATCCAAAAATATTCATTTTACTGAACATGGATTTATGTATTATCTTGTTCAACTAGGAAGCTCACCCATAGTTTTAATTTTCAGTTCCAACAACGTTCAGGAGGAGTGATCTCTTTTGACAATTTGTATCTGCCAAGTCTGCCACCTCACAAAAGTGTACATGTGTTACCAGGTACACTTCTGTGCATACAAAAATACATGTGCTGAATAGGATACAGATAAAGGGTGACAGGAATTCACGTATTTGTTATCTTTAAAACACACGGAGAACTACTTCAATTTAATATTGGCTTGATTTATAACACCTACCCTTTATCATACAAAAGGTAAGTCCAGCTATACACCATGCCTTCTCTGAACTGCTTGTATTTCTATTCTGTTTTGGTTATTTTGCTCCATCAATTTAGGATTGCCACAGTCTGGCTGGGCACAATTCAGGAGCCACTTGTCAAAAGCTAACTTTATTTTTAGAACCACACACGCCAAAAAATAGCTCCTCCGGAAAAACACTCAGAGCACAACTGCCACCACCGGCTTCCCACAAGCTCTCAACCTCCTCACTCCTCCTGCTCTTGAGGTCGATTGGCTGGGTTGTTTGAGCAGAGCCAAAAAAGTCCCCCAAGAAGCAGCTCCATAATTTGAAAGGGTGGGGAAACAGCCCAATGGGCATCACTGCAGAGGAGCCAATCAGCTAGATGTTGCTGGGGCCGCTGTGAGCCAACCATCAGCTGGCAGTCTGAAAGTTTGCTTTGGCCCCTTGGGCTGTGGCTCTCAACATCTAACCCTCTCTGTTTAAACAACAAGCATGTGGCTTAGGGACTGTGCCTGCCTTAGGTTGTCCAATAGTACATATGGTCCTTACCCATTATCGAATGAGCTGACCTCAAGGTGTCAGCCTCCTGTCTTAGACTGGTACCATTGTAATTGGATCTTACCCATCACTGACTACAGGTCCAGTATACATCCACACCTGTGGAGAGGTCTTTGTACCAGGGGCGGGTGAGGTTCTTTGCCTCATCTCTGTTGGCACCCAAATTTTAGCTGAACGACCATGACAAGCTGAAGGGAGGAAGATACACCAAGGCAATTGATGGCTCTTTTTGAAAAAATTGTACCACCGATGACATCATCAGAGAAATACCCCAACACTACCACAAGTCGCTGCACCAACAGATAGTTCACAATGCATGCAGGTGAGTTCACAATGCATACAAGTGATACATAGTCAGGGCAAGTTCTGCAAGCAGTTCAGTGATGGCTATTGCAGAAGCTGTAGATTGGTTTTATCTTTGTCTTCACATGCACTGGGATGAAGTTAGAAATTCTGGCAACGATGCCTAAAGAAAGAATTATGTAACATTCCAAAAGGCACAAAAAGAAAACAATTTTCTTAACAATTTACATTGTCTCGAAGAGAATTATTAAATATAATGCAAAGAAAAGGTGGATCCAACATGGCGGCGGGCAGAGAGGCTGCACTTTTAATGCACTCACAGTGATGGGGTCATAAAGTCGCAAGGATAACTCTTGGATTCTACCAACGGAGATTCTCCTAGCAAAATTCCACTGAAGGGAGACCGCCCGGGAGCTACTAGAATTTTTTTGAAGCGTCTGTGTGACCCGGACGAGCGGGACCCTGCCACTAGACGCGGAGTTCGAGATTCACCAGCCACAGTCCGCGCACCGCGGGCACAGCTGCAGATCCATCCACCCGCCCGCAGCCAAAGTGACTGGGTCCTGCTAGACGCTGAGACACAGCTTGGCAGGAAGAAGTCTTTAGCCAAGCCTCCACGCGCCAGGAGCTGAGGCGAACCGGGCCGGGCCAGTCCCACCCCTCCCCTCGGTCAATCCGGCAAGAAGCCTGGGGCCCGCCATAGCAGAGAGTTGACGTCATCGGAGTTCGGCTGGCGAAATTCCTTCCCAGCAGAATCCACTTTAGCAGGTGCGTGACTCCCCATACTGATACAAGCAGCCAGGAAACTTCATTGACTTCTCAGGGGTCATGTCCGTAGGGAAGCAGAGGGGAGCCCAGACCCCAAGGCCCCCATATCACCAGCGGTGACCCCTAAGGTCTTAGCTGCCAGTTTACCACAGCACTGGGGCTTAAAAGGGACACTCGGTGGGGCTGCAAGTGTAACTAGATCTCTGGAGAATCACTTCTGGGAAACAGGACCTGGCTGGCAGGCTGACAGGAGGAAGGGGGTTAAGAGCTGGAGAAGTGAAATGGCTCTGGACTGACAAGTCTGAGAAACCCCCAGAAGACACAGTACAGGGATAGCTCTCGGCAGGTAGAGAGCAGACACTCCGCTTGGAAGGCACAGCTCTGCCTACTGGAAGAGAAGAAGGTGGATCTCTAAGACTTTAATTTTTTTTGTTGTTGTTGTTGTTGCTGTTGTTGATATTTTTTCTCTCCTTCTTCTCTCCCTGTTCCTTTCCCCCCTTTTCCTTCTCTCTTTCTATCCCATTTCAAGTTTTATTGTTCTTTTCATTCCCCTCTAATCTCTCTCTCCCTCTATCATTTTTTCTTTTTAAGAGCACCTTCATTCTCCTACCGCCCAACTCTCATCCCAAGCATTACATCTTCCATTGTGTGTAATTGTCTAAATGGAAATAGGTGAATGTCTCGAGGCTGTCTATAAGACTCCTAAATACCTAGCTACTACCAACACCCTGATCCAATTGCCTGGTAGTATCCACCTTCAGTGGAGCAATCTTCTAAAGTAGCCAAGTCATACTAACCATTGTACCTCCAGAGCACCCAACCTAAACATATAGTCCTAAGAACAAACAGCAAATCATTATATGCATACAGAACCTAGAAGCCTTATATGAATTGAATGAATCAGCTTTAAAGTACAACAAAGCCCAAAATTTCTAGGCATAATCTCCCACCACAAAAGAGAGACAACAGAGATATACAAAGCCAAAACAAATGTATAGGAGAAAGCAGTTACAAAGCAGTCAAACAGAGCTGGAAAGCAACGTGAACAATATGAAAAAACAAGGGAAAAAAGGGTTACGAACAATGCAGTACAATCTAAATATACAGGAGGACCTAGAAGAATCAGAAATATGGACAGGGAAAGAAATCAAGGCATTCCTAATTCAGATGGAACGGAATATTAGAGAAGACATGAGACAGCAAATCCAAGCATTGAAAGTATATTTTGAAGAGGAACTAACCACACAAATTAAATCCACAAAGAATGAGCTTTATCAGGAGATAGAGGTGTTAAAAATAATCAAGTTGTAATCATAGAAATGCAAGAAACCGTAAATCAGATTAAAAGTGCTAATGAGAATATTACAAACAGACTAGATCAAGTAGAAGTCAGAACATCAGATAATGAAGACAAAGTATATCAACTTGAAAAGAATATAGTCAACACAGAAAAGATGCTGAAATCAAACATATAACACAAAACACAAGTGTGCACACATAATATAATACATACAACACATGACATAATATTAAAGGCCTTATGACTTTTTACAGGTGAAATCTCCATTGCAATGTCTAAAAACTCTATTGTACAAAAATAGAACTGATCAGCAAAACATTAACCTAGGTCTGTATGAGCTAAAAAAAAACAAAATAAAACTTCATGATATGAGAAAGGGCAATAATAAAATAGATGTTGAAAAAAACATTCTGGTTCTGTCACAGATGTAAGAACAGCCAAACTGGAGTTCTGGATATCAGCTCTTATTGATTTGAGCCAAATCATCTTATTTTTGGTCTGTAGAAATCTCTTTAGTTAATCTCTCTGGAATCCAAATTGGCTACTCTTCTCCCTGTAGAAACACAAAAACAGACCCCGGACTCCAGACAATTACTGGGTCAGGACCTTTCCATTGTTCTGTTAGAATATCCTTCCAAAGTACCTTGGGCTTATGTACATTATTTGGACATATATGCCTTTCTGCAGCACTAAGCCCTGATGAACCCAAATTTAAAAAGTTTAGAGTAAAAGCGTTATTTTAAGTTTATCTTTGGGGAATATATACCCCTTCCCAATTCCTTCTTTTTGCTTTAATATGTATGTTTTAATAGTTTGATGTGATCTTTCAACTATGCCTTGTCCCTGTGGATTGTATGGGATTCCTGTTATATGAGTAATGCCAAATGATGAGCAAAATTGTTTAAAAGAGGTAGAAATATAACCAGGGGCATTATCTGTTTTTAACTCTTTTGGAACGCCCACAGTGGCAAAATTTTGTAAGCAATGAGCTATAACATCTTTAGTTTTTTTCTCCAGCAAGAAGGGAGCCCATCAAAAATCCAGAAGAAGTAACAACTGTAACATGCAAATATTTTAATTTTCCAAATTCTGGCAAGTTTGTGACGTTCATCTGCCAAATATGGTTAGGTATCAATCCTCTAGGATTGACTTCAAGATTAACTTGTGGTAAAAAGGTCACACAATTTTGACATTGTTTTATTATTTGTCTAGCTTGTTCCTTAGTTATTTTGAAATGCTTTTGTAAAGTATTAGCATTGACATGGAACTTTTTATAAAAATTTATAGCTTCTTCTAGTGTAGAGAAAATATGTATGTATGTCATGTGTTGTTTTATCTACTAAATAATTGCCCAAACTAAGGGCTCCAGGCATTCCTGTATGTGTCCTGAAATGTCCTATAAAGAACGGATCTTTCCTGTCCTAGATTAGACTTTGTATAGTGGAAAGCAAAGAGAAAAGAGTAGAGGAAGGGGAAATCCTTCCACCATCTTCAAGTGATACTATAGCAATAACTATATACTGATTATCGGAAAATAAATTAATTACAGATGCTTTAAGCATCACAAAAGCTTGTAATACTGCATTAAGCTCTACATTTTGAGCTAATTGTTTTCGTACTAAAAATGTAAAAGTTTGATCAGGTGTAACTATTACTGCTGTACCATTATTTGACCCATCAGTGAATATATTTGTAGCATTTATAATAGGTGTTTTTCTTCTCATTTTTGGAAAAATTACATGATGTGATGACCAAAAAGACAATAAAGGATTAGATGGTAAGTGGTTATCAAATGAAACATTAGATTTGCACATGATAATTGCCCAAGTATTTAACTAATTATCTAACTCATCAATTTGATTCATAGTATATGGAGTAATAATTTTATTGGAAGACATTCCAATCAGTCCCTTTGCTGCTTTTATTCCTTTGAGTATTAATTGTCCTAAAGCCTCAGTATACCTAGTAAGAATAGTGTTAGGAGAACAAGAAAAATGTATTCATAATAATGGACCTTCTTGCCAAAAATACTTCTGTAGGAATATTTTTTTGGTGGTAGTACAATAAATAATAAAGGCATTCTTAAATCAATTCTATCCAAATGAATATTTTCCATACATTTTTCAATGATTTTTAATGCCTTTCTTGCTTCAGGTGTTAACATTCGGGGTGCATTTGGATCTGATAGACCTTTTAGGATATCAAATAAAGGTTCAAACTCTCCTGTTGGTATACCTAGATAAGGCCTTATCCAATTTATGTCTCCTAATAACTTTTGAAAGTCATTAAGTGATTTGAGTTGATGTATTCGTATTTGAATTTTTGGTGGATGGACCATGATTGAGGATAAAAGAACTTCTAAATAATTAATTGAAAAATTTAATTGTACTTTATCTATTGCTATCTCTAGTTTATAATTTTTTAATAAGTTTGTAAGTGTGGCATAACATTCTAGCAATGCGTTTTTAGCTTTCTGTGCTAATAATACACCATCCATATAGTGAAATATTTGTAGTTCAGGATTTTGATTTCTAAGTGGCTGGATTAATTTGTTAACATAAATTTGACACATAGTTGGACTGTTAGCCATCCCTTGAGGGAGTACTTTCCATTTGGATCTCTGATCAGGACCTTCATGATTCAGTGCAGGGATAGTAAATGCAAACCATGGACTATCCTCAGGATGAATTGCAATTGAATAAAAACAATCTTTAATATCTATAATTAAAACATACCAGGTTTTTGGCAAAGCAGAACATTGAGGAATTCCCAAATGAGCAGGTCGCATAATAACCGTCTCATTATTAATGGCTCTTAAATCTTGCAATAATCTCCATTTACCAGATTTCTTTTGATGACAAAAATGGGAGTATTATGGGGAGATACAGACGGTTGTATATGTCCTTCCGCTAATTGTTGTTTTACCAGGTCATGGGTTGCTTGTACCTTTTCTTTAGTCAGGGACCACTGAGGAACCCATACTGGTATTTCTGATTTCCAAGTAGTTTTTATTGTCTTAGTGGCCCTTTCTTAAAATCCAACCCATGTCTGTCTGTTCTTTGATCTATTTGTATTGGGGCTGCTATACCTTGTTCTTGTTTTTCTAATCTTTTTCCTTTCCTAAAACCTTGTCTAACCATAATTGTGGGTACATTTTGATTGATGTTATTTGTTAATGTCAAACCTAATCGATCTAGGACATCTCATCCCCATAAATTTATGGGAAGATGATCCATACATATGGCTGTTTAGTTCCTTCACATCCTTCAGGATCCTTCCAATCTAATACCATTGCTCTTCTATGGGGATTAGTCACCAATCCTAGGCCTTGAAGCATTTGAGTGTATTGTTGTAATGGCCAATGTTTTGACGAGAGATGATGCTAAGTTCTTGATGAGAGATGATGCTAAGTTCTGCATCTGTATCCAATAGCCCATTAAATTCATGTCCTTGAATATTTAGTTTTAGCATGGGGCGAGAATCTAAATTTAAAGAAGCATAGCCCAATCTACACGTGTGGAGCCTAATCCCTTGGAACCTCTTTCTACAGCATGACTGAAAAATTTATCATGTAGGCTTGGTATTATTAGTAACTGTGCTATTCTGTCTCTTGGTGAAATTACAGATATACCCTTTGGAGAACTGGCTATAATTTTTAATTCACCTTCTATGGTCTACAAGCACGGACACAGAGAGATACACAGACATAGAAACAGTTGCCTTGCCAAAGGACTTACTAGACACAGTTCACCCCAAACCAAACATTCTGCTTTTCCTACCTATTGTCAGAACATGATACAAAACCACAAACTCACACCCATACCCACAAGTCACCTCCTTCCCCAAAGTAGGTCTGTGACTATCCAGAGTTTCCTCTGACTGGTGCGCCATAATATTTTCCCACGAAATGGCCGGTACTGTCTCAGATCTGGTCTCCTTGGCCAACTCTGTGAAGTTTTCAGGAGCCAGCTATTTCCTGCTTTCTTAGGAAAGGCTCCACTTCAGAGCTCTCCTGGCATTTGGCCATCCTCACATCAGTATGTACCAAGAAAGACTGACACTGTCCTTAGTAAATCCAAACAATGAGCCCACTGGGACTGAAACTGGGACTGGCTCTGTGTCCCGGGCTTCCAGTTCAGAGAGTTCCATCACCAAGTAAGTGAGGTAGGTCACTGCTGGCTTGTGGGAAGCCGGTGATGGCAGTTGGGTTCTGAAGGTTTTCCTCAGGAGCTGTTTTGTTTGGCATGTGTGGTTCTTAAAATAAAGTTCGTTTCTTTTGTCAAGTGGCTCCTGAATTTTGCCCAGCCAGACTGTGGCATTTGGAGGGCCGCAAGGGGAATGAGTGAGGGTAAGTGATAAGGTAAACTGCTCACCTCTGAAGGCAGGGCGAGAGGATGGGAAGCCATTTTAAAATTCCTCTTTTGTTTTGCTTCACTTTTGTTTTAAGTTGCCTGTCCCTGGAGATGGGTAAGATGGAAGAAAAACCACTCACATCTGAGGAACTGATTGAGAGAAAAAAGAGATGGACATTTCAGGAGGATAGAAAAGCTATTATAATGATTTTCTGTTGTTCCACTTTTGTTTCATTCTGGTTCAGTTTTGTTTGGCGATATCTTCTTGGGTTGTATTATAGTTATAGTAGAAATATTCAAGTAAAAGAGAAGGTCTCTCAAGCTAGTCAGACAGAGATAAAAATTCAATAAAAAGAGAAGGTCTCTCTAGCTAGTTAGACAGAGGAAAAAAACAGGTGATTGATCCTGATAATGTGTCTGAATCAGCCTCTTGGACCTGTGTGAGGCTGTGGCTTAGATTCTCATCACCTGATGGATCATTCCGTGTGTGAATCCATACCCAAAATGGCCAAATGAGCAGTCCCTGTGGATGAAGTCTCTTGCCTTCCTCTGTAAGGCTACTGACCTCCATCAAGTGAGAATACGCATCCTTTGTGTCAAATGAATTCTTCAAAGCCCTGGAGAGTCTAGCACATAGGTTCTTTGGTTTACTCATGACTCCAATTCACATAAAAATATCTATACCTGACAGTCAGTAGGCCTCAAATTGGAGAAGCAGAGGTGTATTAAGGGCAGGCCTATTTGATCACACCTGGTTCACAGGAAGGGTGTCCAGGCCACCATGACTTTAGGCAATGAGGGGCAAGAGAGCTTATTTTGGACACTGTCTTGGACTTCGCCACTCATGTAAACCTCCAGACAGAACTTAGTATGAGAGTGTATATATGGAAGAAGATGAGGACCATGTGGGAGTGTTTTGGTTTTAATTGTGGTCATTTGTGTGGTAGTTGGAAGATATGACTGGGTACATCTGGGCTGAACTCTGGTGTGATTCCCCTTAAAGACTGAGTTCTGGAACTGACTTAGAGAAGTGTTATCATGAAATATGTTGGGATTTCAGTTGGTCACGCATGAGAGTCGCCCTTGGAAACCGAGATCTAGGCCCAGGTTTGCTTTCCACAGAGCACTGGGAATCTCAGCCAGGATATCACATGGTTTTATTCTGAAAGACATGGCAGCCATATTTGAGAGTCAAAACACAAATGGACCTCACATTGTAGACAGCAATAGCCCTGGCTTCCTGTGAAATTTTGGCCACTCTTTGGAAGCCTTGCCTGTGAGATTTCTCCAGAGCTTTCATTGAAATGAGCTTCCTCACCATTTAATTGTTCCTGAATGAAGTTAAACACACACTGCCTCCAACATCATTCTTGAAAAATGGCTAGATAAATACCATGAAATTTTTGAAATTCCCATGACCATGAAAATGGTGTAGAACAGAGATGCCAGTAAGCTGGAGCCTGATGTGAAGTGGGCCTAGAAAAGTCGTGTGCAGGTGTGTGATAAAATATCTGTGGTGGGGCCATGTGGATCTGCCATTGGCTTCCAAATGGATTGTGACTGACATGGTGCACCCAGCAGACCCTTCTATGTAAAGGCATCTTGTTATATGGAGAGTTTTCAGGGAAATGTTCAGAATCAGATTGGTATGGTCAAGGATGGGATTGAAGCCTGGTTGGTGCATTATCCTGCAGACCCTGACACACCACACGTGACAGAACTCCCTTTAGCACTGTGTCCCAGTTGAACTCCTTGTATTTTGTGAAGCAAATACCAAACTCACATTGCAGCAGCAAGAAACACATCGACAAGTGAAGGATTGCCGGATGGCTTTACAGTCCACACGGAAAGATTTTCCCCCCAGTGGCCACAGTTTACCTACAAAGAGAGAATTCAGCACTGCTGCCTCATGTTCATTAGAAAATAAGAAACCATGTCCTCCAGGTCACTTAGATACATACCTAGCTTTGATGGTCTCTCTACAATAAAAGCTAAAACTCCTGACAACAACAAATATTTCAAGTGCCCAAACTCAGAGGCAGTTTCACCAGAAGTCTTTAGTCCAGCAGAGATCCATTTTTGTGGAGTATTTACCTGTCCCTTACTTTTGGAAACTCTTCTGCCACCTTCAAGGTTGTGAACTCTTGAGCATATTACATTCCAGATATGTATTCACAGATTTTCTAACTCTTCCACTCTAATTGTGTTTTACTTGGGGTGAAGGTAAAGTCAAGGCATTGTTCTGGATTAGAGTGCGAAGATTTTTGTGAAGCACATATTTACATACACATTGGATTCATTTTCCTATTTTCCATTCAAAATGCTGAATGCCTGACACTAACCCATACCCTACTAGACTCTGACTACTAATTCAAATATGATGGAGAAAAATAACCCAAACCGAATAGAAATACAAGCAGTTTAGACGAGGCATAGTGTATTGCTGGACTTGCCTTTTGCATTATACAAGGTAGGAGTTATAAATCTAGTCAATATTTTGTTGAAATAGTTCTCCATGTGTTTTTAAAGTTAACAAATAGATGAATTCCTTTCTGCATTTCTCTGTAGCCAATTCAGCACATGTAATTTCATATGCACATATTGAATCGTACCTGTTATCACATGTACATTCTTGTGAGGTGGCTGACTTTGCAGATACAAATTGGGAGAAGAGATCACTCCACCTAAACACAGTTGGAACTGAAAATTCAACCTATGGGTGAGCTTCATAGATGAACAACATGATAAATAAAATCATGTTCAGTATAATGAATATTTTTGGATCAGTGGATGATATACATTTCATGATGAATTTCGATTTCCATATATATTGCTACTTTTTAATGTCTGTGTGTGTGTGTGTGTGTGTGTGTGTGTGTATACACTCTCCAAGTTTTTCATAATATTAAATATATGGGTCTTAATGTACACTCCCTAAATTCATTCGTATTCATGTATGTGGATTTATAATCAAATATTCAAGAGATTATTCTCAGAAATATTCATCAACCTAAAATACATATTTGTTTCCTAGAACTAAAAACTAACTTCTGTGAATGGTGCATACGAATCCTAATATTTCTACAGTAACTGACCCAGTTTAACACCAATGCAAGTAGATATTTATGGAACGTGATGTGTATTTTGATGTTCATTTTTAGTCAACACTTGTACATTACTATTTCTTCAGTTTATGCACATCATAAGATATATATTTCATACACAAGTTAGCAAATTTATAGGCATTTGTTTCACTTTCAATAACTTCATTCTTCAGAACACATGTATTCCTCCATGTTTTTTGACAAGACTTTTCATGAGACTTCTTTCTAAACACATTATATTCGATTTCCATAATCACTTTTGAAGCAAAACTCACACACTCTTCATGATGAAATATCACCCTAATATTACCATTAGAAGTATAACTGGTTGGAATGAATGATTTAATATCAATATAAGATTTTCTGTATATTTTCAGATATCAACTCAGTCCATTATTTAAAGTGGACCAATTATATTATTTATTCACAGTATGGTCTATTCTTGCATTATCTCTATATTCTTAGACAGATACTACACCACATTCTACCCCCAATACTCATTTATACGTCTTCAAAATATTGTTCCCAGAAATGGTGGAAGAAATACTCATGTCACCTGATCTACATATACATTTTATCACAGTAATATTCTGGAAAATAAAGCAAAGGTCACACTTATGATTGTACCAAAGCCTAAATTTAAAGTGAGCATGGATTTCTAAAAACATCCATGTCCAGGTTGCCTAATTCTCTCAAATGTCAATCCAATTGTTGACTACATACTTGTTTCTTTCTAAGATTATATATTCAAACTCAACCCTGTTGAAAATGTCTAATCCTATCACTCACTTTAAACTTTGCCTGATATCCTAATGTCTCTATTGATATAGGCTTTCCTTCATAATTTCCCAGTTCATCATTTTGACTGTTCATTTGTGCTGACATTTACATTCACTCTCTACCTGAAACCCAATTGCTAAATAACTTTTGGTCCAAATCCTATACTCACTCTTCTTTCTGAATCTACCGACTATCTCCCAAATCCTACTGACTATCCTTTTTTGAATGGATGTTCTCTTCGACATTCAATCATTCAAGGTACAAGGTCCGATGCCATTGTGTATTGATTTATCTGAGACATCTGTGCAGGACATAATTCAAAGCTAAGTCTCCCAATCAAGGGCCCAATCCCTTTCTGGGCTTCAAATATTACTTAGATTTCTGTTTTCATACATATATTTCACCTCTATATTTTTATAAATATTGCAGATTTCCAATACCATTATTCATCCAGCAAAATGATTCCTAACCCAAATCGAACAAGTAATTAACCCAAACCATTTACTATTCCCTCATTCTAACTTTATAAAAGAGCAGGGAAAGTCTTGGTCTTACAATATAGGAATGTAGGGGATATATCACCTGCTGAAAACCTCAAAGGTCCATGCAGAAATAATCCCTGGAGAAGATGTAGGCAGCTATTAAGGACCTGAGAGAGCAAAAGTCATCTTCCATGGAAAACAACCCTGTCTGGAGAGGGGTTGTTTCTGACTCAGTGTCTCTGTTCCTAATGTACAGAAGATGGACCAATCCAGGCCTGTGTGGAGAGCTGTTCACGGGTGCCTATGGGTGATATACTATTCTAACTGGTGAGAGTGTCACGGGAAATAGGGACAGCATCTATCTCATGGGACCCTTGAAAGCAACTGTTAGGAAAAAGTGGTTGCAAAGGCAGTGACCTCATTCAGTTCCTGAAGGAAGTGACCTCATCTCTATTCCTTGGTGATGGAACTCTCTGAACTTGTGATCCAGGAATCCAGGCACCCAGAGCCAGTCCTAGTCCCAGTCCCAGTGGGCTCACTTGTTTGGATATTCCAAGGACAGAGTCAGTCTTTCTTGGTATCTATTGATGTGAAGATGGCCAAATGCCAGGAAAGCTTTGAAGACTGGCCTTTCCAGAGAAAGCAAGTAGTGGCTTACCACGGGCTCCTGACAATTTCACAGAGTTGGCCAAAGAGACCAGATCTGAGACAGGACAGGCCATTTTGGAGGTACATAGTAAGGCTCACCAGTGAGAGTACACTCCGAATAGTCACAGACCTACTTGGGGGAAGGCGATGCCTTTGTGGTTTTTGTTGTGTGTTTGTGGTTTTATCTCATGTTCTGAGAAAAGGTAAGAAAGGTGGTTTGTTTGGTTTGGAGTGAACCGTTTCTAGTAAGTGATTGGACAAGGCAAGTGTTTCCATGTCTGTGTATCCAAATGTGTCTGTTGTTGCAGACATTAGAAAAGAGAATGCATCAATGTATGGGTCCTGTCTAGTAGAAAGCTTCCCAGGATCAATCCTGCCCAATTTATGAATGGACTGTGGCTTGCATTATCGAAGGGCAACACCTACAAACTTCCTTAATTCCTGTTTTCTTCCTGAATTCTGGCTACACTCAAGAATAGGCTCATGGTTTTGTGTTCAAGATATTTACCACCTCCAAGCTCTGTGATATGGCCATATACTGGATAGCTGAAGGGAATGGCGAGCATCTCAGAAAACTCAGATATCAGTGTGACCAGTAAAGTCTCAGTGGAGAAACCCTGCTATGGGCCTTTTGCTTACCTATTGTTCTTTTGCCCTGAATGTCAGGAAGGGCTTTGCCTCACGCCACACATTTGTGAAGCCTGAAGAAACCAGTTTTCAAATGGAAATGAGTGGGCATCACCTGTGGCTCTTTGCTTAACTGCTTTGGAAAGGGATGTGTCTTAATCAGTCTCTTGGCCCTGTGTGAGGCTGTGGCTTAGATTACCAACACCTGGTGGATGTAAAGAAAGATCCCATGTGTGCATACAAAATCAAAATGGCAAAAATTGCAGTCATTGTAGATGAAGTCTCTCGCCTTTCTCTGTAAGGTTCCTGACCTCCATCAAGTGGGAATAGGGATCCTTTGGGTCAAATGAATTCTTCAAAACCATGCAGAGGCTAGTCCATAGGTGCTTCGGTTTTTTCTTGACTCCATTTCACATAAAGAATCTAAATGCCAAAGTCAGAATGCCTCAAATTGGAGAAGTGGAAAAGTATTAATGGCAGACCTGTTTGATCACTCCTGGTTCACAAGAAGGGTGTCCAGGCCACCGTGACTTTAGTCACACACACACACACACACACACACACACACACACATATATATATATATATATATATATATATATATATATATACTCTCCAGATTTTTCAAAATATGAAATATATGTCTTATTTTACACTCACCAAATTCATTCATATTCATATACGTAAATTTATAATCAACTTTCCAAAGATTATTCTTAGAAATATTCATTCACCTGAAAAACATATTTCTTTCCTATACTGAAAAGTAACTTCAGTGAATGATGCACACAAATCCTAATATTTCTACAGTACCTGACCCAGTTTAACATCAATGCAAGTAGATTCCAATCGGACATGATGTGTATTTTGACGTTCATTTTTATTCAACACTGGTAGATTACTATTTCTTCAATTAATGCACATCATAGGATATATATTTCATCCACAAGTTAGAAAATTTATAGGCATTTGTTTCACTATCAATCACTTCCTGCTTCAGAGCACATGCATTCCTCCATGTTTCTTGACTGGTCTTTTCATGAGAAAAGGGATGGACAAGGCAAGGTAAGGCAACTAAGATAGCACCGAAGACACGGAAACAGTCCTATTTGGTTACAACCGGATTTAGAGGGCATTGCTTCTGTTGTAATCATTTAATCCCCTGCACCCCAAGTTTAAATTGTTTCAGAATTTTGTACCCAACATGTAAGGGAGGGGCTCAGAAGTTCACAGTCTGCAGAAGTTCATAAAAAGCAGTTTTTGTTTCTGTTGTTTTTTCTCTGATCTGGGCAAGTTAACATTTTAAGGACTCCGGGAATGGGGCAGAGCTATTTTCTTCTCTTTTTTTTTTCTCTCTGCCAGCTGTTACCATGAAGCCCAGTTGGTAACTTCTTTATCTTAGAAATGTAGCCATCTCTGTGAAGCCCCAGCTCAAGCTCAGAGGCCTTGTTTACATATTGCCAGCATTGTGACTGACTCTTTCCAAACACATTATTTTTGATTTCCATAATTACTTTTGTAGCAAAACTAACATATCTTCATGATAAACCGTAACCCTAATATTAATATTAGATGTATCATTGGTTGGAATGAATGATTGTATATCAATATAAGATTTCTTATATATTTTCAGATATCTATTCAATCTGTTATTTAATGTGGAACCAGTTATATTATTTATTCACTTATGGTCTATTCATGCATTATCTCTATATTCAATGACACAGTGTACACCTTTTTGTACCCCCAATACCCATTTATATGTCTTCAAAATATTGCTCCCAGAAATAGTGGAAGAAACACTCATGTCACCACATCTACATATACATTTTATCACAGTAGTATTCTGGAGACAAATGTAAAGGTCACACTTGTGATTGTACCAAAGCCTAAATGGAAAGTGAGCATGGATTACAAAAAACATCCATGTCAAAGTTGCCTAATGCTCTCAAATGTCAATCCTATTGGTGACTACATTTTGTTTCTTCTTAAGATTATATATTCTAACTCAATTCTGTTGAAAATGTCTAATTGTATCACTCACTTTATACTTTGCCTGATTTTGTAATGTCTTTATTGATATCTGCTTTCCTACATATTTTCCCCACTTCATTATTGTGACTGTTCACATGTGCTGACATTTACATTCACTCTCTAACTGAACCCCTATTGCTAAAGATATTGTTTTCCAAATCCTATACTCACTCTTCTTCCTAAACCTACCGACTATCTTCTTAATCTTACCGACTATCCCTTTATGACTGGATTTTCTCTTCTACATTCAAACATCCAAGTAATGTTCCTGCAAGCGTTGGTTGAAGAGATCACCAAGAGAGTGTCTCATGCAACAGCAAGGGGTTAATTGGGGGTCCAGCAAGCTGGGGCTCAGAGCTCACATGAATAGAGCAGAGAGCCCTGAGAACAGCTTAAGCAGAGCTTATATACTTTCCTTGGAGAGGGCAGGGACGGAAATTTATTGATGGGTCAGAGCAAATGGGCGGGTAGTGTGAAAGTGGGTGAGGGAATACATTCTGCAATTTGGCAGTTGGGGACAGCACAATCTGGGAACAAGATTACAAACAGTTCTCAAGATTTCAACAGTGTTTTGTTAAGCATACAGAAAAACAGGAAGTTACAAGTACCTTTTTTATTAACCTTTCATTCCGCACATCTTCTTCTTGCTACTTTTAATCATAAAAGTGATTATTGGGGCATGTCACATTCTATGTCTGCTAGTGGGGTATTACCATAAGTTTAACTTGTCCAATTTGAGCTTGGAGTAAAGAAATTACATGGTTGAGCAAACAGGGTTTTATAGTTAGAAATAATTTGAGGATTATTATTGGACAGGCCAGGTTGATAAAAGCGTAGATAACCAGGGGGACTGTGTGAACCAAGACTCAAACGACCCTTTTTGGGCCTCTCTCTCTCATTGACGCTTTTCAAGGCATCCTTTCATTTTACTCATAGGTTTTTTTTACAACCTCAGTATGGTCGGCATCAGAACAACATTCTTATATCAATGCAGCACAAAGGCCCCCTTCTCTCATGAAGAGGAGGTCCAACCCTCAACTGGTGTGTAAAACAAATTCAGATACAGATGTTAAAGATTCCTGCAAAGCTGTGATGGAGGTTTCTATTATCTTTAAGTTTTGGTCTCTTGTTGCTTCTATTTGGGTCATTTGTTGTGTACCATGGAGCAGGGCAGTGGTTCCTGTGATTACCCCTGCCGCAACTCCAATTCCTAATATGATGGCTAAAGTGAGGGATATATGTTCCCAGTGGAACCGGGTTGTATGCCCCCCTGTTTGAACTTCAAATGAACCTGGGTCATTATAGAGCAATCTGGGACACATCTTCACCATTACACAATTAATCAAATCTGTTGACAATTTCATGAAAACATAAACAATGTTTAAGTATATAGAATTATACTGTTGTAGGTACGGACAAGGCACGGCACTTAAGATAGCACCAAAGACAGGGAAACAGTCCTATTTGGTTGCAACCGGATTCAGAGGGCATTGCTTCTGTTGTAATCAATTAACTCCCTGAACCCCAAGTTTAGGTAGTTTCAGAATTTTGTACCCAACATGAAAGAGAAGAGACTCAGAAGTTCACAGTCTGCAGAAATTCAAAAAAAGAAGCTTTTTTTTCTGTTTTCTCCTCTATTGTGGTCAAGTTAACTTTTCAAGGACACCTGGGAGGCAGAGAGCTTTTTTTTTTTCCTTTTCTTTTATCCCCCTGCCAACTTTTACCATGGAGCCCAGTTTGTAACTTTTTATCTTAGAAATGTAGCCATCTCTGTGAAGCCCCAGCTCAAGGCCAGAGGCCTTTTTCACACATTCTGTGAAAAACTATTAAGGGGGTGTCTAGCTTAGGAGTGCTGATTTTTCCAGCCAGTAGCCAAGTAGAACAGGGCAACAGAAAAAGAGGAAGTTAATCTACACTGAACTCATTTATAGAGACTCTTTTGCTGAAAGTCCTAAAGTCAGCCATGGTGAAGACTTCTGGAGAAGTTCAGTGAAGATTTTTCTGTGGGCCTGGTACAGAGGGGGAAGACGGGGAAGGTGGGGGGTGAGAACAGCTCCATGGATCTGAGAATAAGGAAGAAGAAATGTAAAAGAATAATGAAAAAGGGTTTTGGGATTTTCCTAGCAACATAAATTGAGCAGTAGAACCGGTAGAGCAGAAAGGAAGACAGGAGTGAGTATCCCAAAAAGCCTGTGAGGGACTTTAAATTCTTAGTAACCTGTTTTCAGTGATGACAAAGCAACTTTAAAGGCCATTTTCATTACATCTTCTATAGGGGTCTGAGGGTTCTCCTAAGCTGGTTTGAGCTTTGGGTTAGGTGGTAAGAGGATCTGGTGGGACCCGGTGTGGGCACTGACAGGAAAAGAGAGAAGTGAGTGGGTGGATGGGTACCTCAGTACCTGCTACCTCAGCAAGGGGGCAATGCTCTGAGAACCGGCAGAGGTTTCGGTTTTTGATCTAGTAATTGGAGAAGAGAAATCAGGTTTGCTGAGGTGGGACTGACAGCAGAGAGTATGGAGCAGAAGGCTGAGTTTGAGGAACTATTGGAGAAGCATAGTTCAGGATGTGAGCGAAAGAGGAAAAAGGCCTTCACATAGGGGAATTTCCTTTCACCCTTTTGAGCACTTGCAGAAGGTAAAAAGGTCACACAGAATTTGAGGATCTAGAGACTCCTCTTGGGGCCATCAGTTTGGGTTGTCTAAGTGGTAATATGGCCAATGCTGTGTACTGAATTTGATGAGGATTTTGGGTTCCACCAGGTAGCCCCTGTATGCTCAAATCCCCATGACTTACAGAAGAAGTCGGCTTATCCCCCACACAGCCATGGCGGTTTGTGGCTTTGATAGTCTGCCGGGCAAACATACTAATATATGCTAGCCAACCTGCATCTGGCTTGCCTGTCCCTACAACCATAATGTTTGTTTCCATTATCTATGGTACGGAAAGGATTTAATGGAATTTTAATGGGATCCTCTTCATCAGGGATATTCTAATAGGAAAGACTTATAGCCAGCTGACAAATGTCTGGGTGGAGAGATGGCCACCAGGTCCCTAAGGGGGCTGTATGCAAGATAGACCATACTTCTTGTCTAGTAGGATTTGTGATCAGCCATCGCTGCTGAAGGGGCTGATGAGCGTTAGGACTACGGGTGGCCAAGGAGAGAGTCTATAGCCTTACCCACGTGGCGAATATGCAATTTGAAAGGGTTAACAGTCTTTTCCAGTTTCCAGCCAGAGTCTGGACATGGCACAGGCTTGAGATGAGAGGCATGGATGCAGGAAGTGATTCCCTCTACTTTTACTGCTGTAGGTGCTATAAGTAGCACCTGGAATGTTCCTTTCCAGTGGGGTTCCAGGGATGACACCTGATGTCATCTTATTCAGAGGAAGTCTCTTTCTTGATATCAACGTGGATTCCCCTCGTCCCCATGTTGGAAGCCAGTAGCCACCTGTTTCCACAGGTATAGCTGAGTTCTTAAAAGAGATTTAAGTCTGTCAAGCAAGGGTGTGTGGAAGGGATCCTTAGGTCTTAGAGTCGGGGTTAGGTCTCTTAGTGGAGGAGGGGCCCCATAGAGAATTTCATAGGGGGTGAGGTTACACAAAGAAACAAAGGGAGTATTTCTTGCATGAAACAGTGCATAAGGCAGGAGCATACTCTAATCTTTTATGCCAGTCTCTAAGCTTAATTTCGTTAAGGTCTCTTTAATGGTTCTATTCATTTTTTTTATGTGTCCTGAGCTCTGGGGTCTATAAGCGCAATGTAAATTCCAATTAATCCCTAGGGTCCTGGCTAACCCCTGATTTTCCTGGCCCATGAAGGCTGTTCAATTATCAGACCATGTTACATTAGGCAGGACGTGTCTTTGGTAAATATCTTTCAGGATCTTCTTGACCACAATTTGTGCCGGTTTTCTTTTCTTTCTTTTTTTCTTTTTTTTTTTTTTTTTGGTGGGAAAGGCTTCAATCCATCCTGAAAATGTATCTACAAAGAATAGGAGATATTTAATTCCATACCTTGCTGGCTTAATTGCAGTAACGTCCACTTCCCAGAATTGTCCTGGTCTGGTTCCTCATAGGTGCTTTCCTGCAGGAAGCTTGGAAGGGTAAGCATTAACCAATTGACAGAACTGACAGGCTTTTGTTACCCATTCAATTATTTCCTTTCACTGTGAGTGAGTTAGTCTAAAACTCTGTTCTTGATCCTACAGTAATGCCTGCAGTTTTTTTGAACCAAGTTGATTGAGTTGATGTACATTTTTAACGTAGTGTAGGGCTTTCTGAAATTGCAGCCTGGGCTCAGTGAAGTTGAGGAGTTCAGTGTTAGTGTTCTTAGATGTTATCAAAAGCTTGCTGGTGCTCAAGGGTCCATTGGAATTGGGCATTCTCATTTAACAGCTGGTATAAAGGAGGAGCCAAGAACACAAACCCAGGTCCATAACCTGCTAAAGCCAGCAGTCCCAAGAAACTCTCTATGTTGTCTCCTGTTAAATGGGGGTGGTATCTGCACAACGGTTTGTTTCCTGGGCTCAGTGAGCCATCATTTACCGTGCCTAAGGGAATACCCCAGGAAGATTACTTCTTGCAGGCAAATTTGGGCCTTTATGTCCGAAGCTCTCTACCCGAGTTGAGCAAGCTCAGATAATAGTGCTTGGGTCTCAGACTCACAGTTTTCTTTGGTGTTGGCTGCCAGTAGCTGGACATCCACATATTGAAGCAGAATGACTTCGGGGTGCGTAGTTCTGAAGTTGTTGAGATGTCTGTGAAGGGCTTCATCAAAGAGAGTGGGGGAGTTTTTGAACCCCTGTGGGAGTCTAGTCCAAGTTAGTTGACAAGACGTTCCGGTTTCTGGGTCTATCTACTCGAAAGCAAACAGCAACTGGTTATCTTTATGCAGAGGCAAGCAAAAGAAAGCATCTTTTAAGTACAGAATAGTATACCATTTTCACTCGGCCACAGCAAAGAGGTTATTGGGGGTCCAGCATGCTGGGGCTCAGAGCTCACTTGAATAGAGCAGAGAGCCCTGAGAACAGCTTTAACAGAGCTTATATACTTTTCTTGGAGAGGGCAGAAAGGAAAATTTATTGATGGGTCAGGGCGAGTGTGCGGTTTGTGTGCAACCGGGTGAGGGAGTATATTCTGCAGTTTGGCAGTTGGGGACAGCACATTCTGGGAACAAAATTAGCAAACAGTTCTCAAGATTTCAACAGCGGTTTGTTAAGCATACAGAAAAACAGGAAGTGACAAGTGCCTATTTAATTAACCTTTCACCAAAGCAAAATGGGAAGTGAGCATGGATTACTAAAAACAACCATGTCCAGGTTGCCTAATGCTCTCAAATGTCAAACATATTGGAGGCAACATATGTCTTTTTTCCTAAGATTATATATTCAACTTCAACCATGTTGAAAATGTCTAACCCTATTACATTATACTTTGCCTGATTTCCTAATGTCTCTATTGATATCTGCTTTCCTACATATTTTCCCCAGTTCATCATTGTGACTGACTCTTCATATGTGCTCATATTTACGTTCACTCTCTACCCAAAACCCTATTGCTAATGAAACTTTCGTCCAAATCCTATATTCACTCTTTTTTCTAAACCTACTGACTACCTTCCTAATCCTGCCGACGATTCCTTTTTGACTGGATGTTCTCTAGGACATTTAATCATCCAAGGTACAAGGTCCTCTGCCATTGCACATCAATTTATCTGAGATATCTGTGCAGAACATAATTCAAAGCTAAGTATCTCACTAAAGGGCCCAATGCCCTTCAGGGCTTCAAATCGTACCTAGATTTCAGGTTTCCTACTTATATTTCACCTATATATTCTTGTGAATATCGCAGGTTCCCAATACCATTATTCATCCCGCAGAATGTTTCCTAACCCAAATAGAATATGTTATTAACCCTAACCATACACTGTTCCCTCAATCTAACTTCACAAAAGAGCAGGGACAGAGTTGGTCTTACAATTCAGGAATGTAGGGGATCTTCCACCTGCTGAGAACCTCAAAGTTTGATGCAGAAATGATCCCTAGAGAAGATGTAGCAGCTATGAAGGACCTGAGAGAGCAAAAGTCATCTTCCATGGCAAACCACCTGTTCAGGATGAAGTGATGTGTCTGAATCAGCCTCTCTCCTACTGATATAAAGAAGATGGACCAAACCAACCCTGTGTGGAGAGCTTCTCCTGGGTGTCTACGGTTGATATACCATTCTAACTTCTGAAAGTGTCACAGTAAGTAGGGGCAGCCTCCATCTCATCGGACCCTTGGAAACAAGTGTTAGGACAAAGTGGTTGCCAAGGCAGTGACCTCATTCCCTTCCTGTTGGAATTGACCTACCTCACTTCTTTGGTGATGTAACTCTCTGAACTTGGGATCCAGGAAGCCAGGGACACAGAGCCAGTCCCAGTCCCATTCCCAGTGGACTTACTTGTTTGGATTTACCAAAGAGAGAGTCTGTCTCTCTTGGTACCTAATGGTTTGAGGATGACAAAATGCAAGTAGAGCTCTGAAGATGGGCCTTTAATGAGAAAGAAGGTAGTGGTCAGCACAGGCTCCATACAACTTCACAGAGATGGACAAGGAGACCAGACCTGACACAGGACAGGCCATTTTGGGGGAACATAGTATGGCCCACCAGTCAGAGGACACTCTGGATAGTTACAGACATACTTGGGGGAAGGAGGTGACTTTTTGAGTGTGGGTGTGAGTTTGTGGTTTTGTCTCATGTTCTGAGAATAGGTAGGAAAGGCGGTTTGTTTGGTTTAGAGTGGACTGTTTCTAGAAAGTCCTTTGACAAGGCGAGTGTGTCTGTGTCTGTGTATCCCACTGTGTCCTTGGTTGTACACATTAGAAAACAGAATAGATCAATGGATGTATCCTGTATGGTAGAAAGCTTCCAAGCATTCATCCTGCCCATTTTAGGAAAGGACTGCTGGTTGCTTTTCGATGGGCAACACCCACTATCTTCCTAAGTTCCAGTTTTCTTCCTGAATTCTGGCCACTCTCCAGAATAGGCTCATGGTTTTTTGTCCAAGATATGTACCACATCCAAGCTCTGTGACATGGCCATGTACTGGATAGCTGAAGGGAATTGCAAGCATCTCAGAAAACTCAGATATCATTGTGACTAGTAAAGTCTCAGTGGAGAAACCCTGCATTGGGATTTGCTGACTTATTGTTCTGTTACCCTGAATTCAGGAAGGTCTTTGCCTCAGGCCACCCCTTTGTGAATTTTGAAGAAAACAGTTTTTAAATGGAAGTGAATCGGCATCACCTGTGGCTCTTTGCTTAACTGCTTTGGAAAAGTATGTGTCTGAATCAGCCTTGTGGCTCTGTGTGAGGCTGTGGCTTAGATTATCAGCGCCTGATGTATCTAAAGAAAGATCCAATGTGTGCATCCAAAACCAAAATGGCAAAAAGATCAGTCATTGTGGATGAAGTCTCTCGCCTTCCTCTGTAAGTTTCCTGACTTCCACCAAGTGAGAATAGGGATCCTTTGGCTCAAATGAGTTCTTTAAAGCGCTGCAAAGTTGCTTTGGTTTCCTAATTACTCCAAATCACATAAGGAATCTAAACCTGACAGTCAGTAGGCCTCAAATTGGAGAAGCAGAGCAGTATTAAAGGAAGAACTATGTGATCAATCCTGGTTCACAGGAAGAGTGTTCAGGCCACCCTGAGGTTAGGCAAATGACGGGCAAGGGATCTTATTTTGGACACTCTCTTGGGCTGCGCCATTCATGGAAACCTCTAGCCAAAGGGTATAATGAGTGTATATATGTAAGAAGATGAGTGCCATATGAGAGTGTTTTGGTTATAATTGTGGTCATTTGTGTGGCGGTTGGAAGAGATGACTGGGTCCACCTGGTCTTGAACACTGGTGTGATTCTCCTCAGAGACTGAGTTCTGAAACTTACCTCAGAGAAGTAATTGCTTTGGAAAGACATGTGTCTTAATCAGGCTATTGGCCCTGTGTGAGGCTGTGGCTTAGATTATCAGCAACAGACGGATCAAAAAAAAGATCCCATGTGTGCATCCAAAACCAATATAGCCAAAAGAGCAGTCATTGTGAATGAAGTCTCTCACCTTCCACTGTAAGGTTCTGAAAGAATAAAAGAAATTGAAATTGAAATGTAAAGAACCAGGTTTTGTAAAGTTTCCAAGCTGCTCTCAGAACCTGAAATTCCTGTGGCAGTTAAGACAATTCCTGGAACTGCCCATTAGATGTGTGTTGAAATCTTCCCTGACCACCTAGTTACTTAACAACCCCTTCTCAGAAGCCGTGCATCTCACCACGTATACATCTCAGGGCTTCAACCAATCAGTTTAAATGTGTACCCCTTCTCAGGGCTGACCAATCACCCCCTGCCCCAACTTTTCCCGCCAATGAATGTGCTAATCATGTTTTAGAGTTTTTATTTGATTTTCCCGTGGTACATGATGATTTCCTAAAGGAGGCTATGATGTATGTAAAGTCGCTGAGCTCTCTAAAGAATGTATATAAACTCTGCTCAAGTTGTTCTCGGGGCTCTTTGTTCTTTGCTCCTCTGAAGGGAGCTCTGAGCCCTAGCATTCTGGACCCCCAATAAACACTTTGCTGATGCATGAGAAAGCCTCTTTGTTGTCTTTTCCTTTGACGTTCGCAGCACCTTTTCATCTGGAGGCCCCAGGTGAGATATCCGGCAGCGGTGGACGGAAGACCTCAAGGGAATCCTTTCGGGGTAAGTAAGGCGCCTCTTTCTGGTTTTGGGTTTTAGGCTAGGGTGTGGCAAAATGGCTGTTGGTGAAGAGCATTAGCTCTCTCCTATGGTGTGACAGACGTGTCACAGAGCCAAGGTCACGTCCCTGAGGGACACTCCGGAGGACTAGGGAATTCAAGGAATAGTAGTTTCCTCAACTCGGTTATGTTTTGCTTCAGGATTCGATTTGCCAGCCCATCAGGTTTTGCCAGTAACTCAGTTTTGGTCATTGTTCTGAACTCATGTTGAGTTTACTGTCTGTCTTTATTGTCTAACCCATCAATATTTGCCAGTTACTCTGTTCTAATCTTTGTCATGGACTCATGTTAAACGTTTACTGTTTGTCTTTGTCTGTGTTGTGTTTGTGTCTTCACTGTCCCTGTTTGAGTAACTCCCACTATGGGACAAAGCACTTCCTCTTCTCTGTCTCTGACCCTTGATCATTGGACTGATGTCCGCTCAAGGGCCCAGAATCTTTCTTTTTCAGTAAAACACCGTACCTGGCAGACTCTCTGTGCTTCAGAATGGCCCATCCTCGAATTCGGATGGCCCCAGAAAAATCCTTCCACTTTCCTCTAATCCGAAAATTCAGAGATATTGTCATTCAGCCGGGGCCACGTGGCCACCCATATCAACAGCCATATACTCCTACCCCCACATTCCTATCATTCAAACTTTCCGCTCCTCTCCCTCTTCATTCCATTCTCCCTGAGTCACAAGACTGGACACTCCACCCCCTCCTTATCATCTACTCTCCCTCCCCAACCCCCAACACAGTTCCTGATGATCCTCCCACCGCTGACTCAGCCTCTCCACTGCTAGAGGCAATTGGGCTAGACCCAAGCCCTCCAGGGGACTTCCCCGCAGCAGCAGCAACCCCTCCTCCCCTGGAGGAAGCTGGGCAACCTAAAGAAACCCACCGGCGACGGATAATAGAAAACTCAGAAGCCCCTGTGATGCTCTCTCTCCATCCCTATGGGCCTATGAACCGACCTAACTGGGACCCCAACACCTTTGAAGGTAGGAAGCATCTGTCCACTTATTGCCGGGCTCTAATAGCGGGTCTCCAAGTGGCCGCCAGAGAGCCGACCAATTTGGCCAAGGTAAGAGAGATTATCCAAGGGCCTAATGAGTCTCCCTCTATGTTTCTGGAGAGAATTATGGAAGCATATAGAAAATATACTCCTTTTGATCCTCAGGCAGATGACCAAAAGGCATTTGTTACAATGGCCTTTATTGAGCAGGCTGCCCAAGATATTAAGAGAAAGTTACAATGTCTAGATGGGTTACAAAATACGACCTTAAGAGATTTAGACAGAGAAGCTGAGAAAGTATAAGATATATATTATAAGTATATATTATAAGTATATAAGTATATTATAAGAGAGAAACTGAGGAGGAGAGGGAACAGAGGAGTGAGAAGGAAAGGGAACAAAAGGAGGATGAAAGGAGCAAAAGGCAGACAAAAGCATTGGCTAAGGTTTTCTTCACAGTAGCAAATACGCCAAAAATTAAAAAGCAGGGAGTCAGAAAGGGATACTTGGGCCCACGCCAAAGGCTGTACCTGGCCTCAGATCAATGTGCCTACTGTAGAGAAAAAGGACACTGAGTCAAAGAGTGCCCCAAAAAGAAGAAGCCACGGCAGCCCGCCATGCTGACTCTAGAAGAGGACTAGGAATGTCAGGGCTCGGATCCCCTCCCCGAGCTCAGGGTAACATTTGAAGTGGAGGGGACTCCAGTGAACTTTGAAGTGGATACAGGAGCAGTATACTTAGCCCTTAAGGCTTCACTGGGCCCCATATCAAATTAATGGTCCCTAGTTCAAGGGGCTAATGGCACTACATATCAGGCTTGGACAACTAAGAGGATTATGGAAGTAGGAAAATGAAAAGTCCACCACTCTTTCCTAGTAATCCAAGAATGCCAAGCCCCATTGATGAACAGGGATCTGCTTACCAAACTCGGGGCTAGAGTAACCTTTAACCCTGATGGTCCCCAAGTGGATGTTCTAAAACCTTCAGTAAAAACTCCCATAGTCACAGAATTGACATTGTCTGTAGAAGATGAACATCAACACTTCGTGCCCCCTAGGACTGATCAAAGAGGCAAACTACAACAGAAATGGATAAAAGATTATCCTAATGCCTGGGCAGAAACTGCTGGGTTAGGTCTAGCCATAAAACAACCTCCAATAGTAGTAGAATTAAAAGCCTCTGCCTCTCCAATCAGTGTTAAACAATATCCTCTAAGCAAAGAAGCTAAGGATGGGATAAGTCCCCATGTTCAGAAATAATTGGCCCTTGGTGTCCTAAGGCCCTGTCAATCAGCCTGGAATATCCCCTGCTACCAGTAAGACAGCCAGGAACTAGGGACTACAGTTCTGTTCAAGACCTAAGAGACATCAACAACAGAGTTCAGGACATTCACCCCACAGTACCCAATTCATATAATTTGCTTAGCACTCTGAATCTGGAGCGGGAATGGTACACTGTGCTGGACTTAAAAGATGCTTACTTCTGCTTGCCCCTACATAAGGACAGTCAGTTGCTGTTTGCTTTCGAGTGGATAGACACAGAAACTGGAACATCTGGCCAACTAACCTGGACTAGACTCCCACAGGGGTTCAAAACCCCCCCCACTCTCTTTGATGAAGCCCTCCACAGGGACATAAATGACTTCAGAACTGCACACCCCGAAGTCACCCTACTCCAATATGTGGATGATCTGCTACTGGCAGCGGACACCAAGGAGAACTATGAGTCTGGGACCCAAGCACTATTATCCGAGCTTGCTCGGCTTGGATATAGGGCTTCTGCCAAAAGGCCCAAATTTTTCAGCAAGAAGTAATCATCCTGGGTTATTCTCTTAGGGGTGGCAAATGATGGCTCACTGAGAACAGAAAACAAACCATTGTGCAGATACCACCCCCATCTAATAAGAGACAACTGAGAGTTTCTTGGGACTGCTGACTTTTGCAGGTGATGGATTCCTGGGTTCGCCTCTCTGGCTGCCCCTTTATACCCGCTGATAAAGTGGAATGCCCAATTCCAATGGAACCCTGAGCACCAACAAGCTTTTGATAATGTCAAAAAAAGGTGCTGCTATCTGGTCCGGCCTTAGCACTCCCAGATATAGATAAACCCTTCACTCTCTACATCGAGGAAAAGAAAGGAATAACACGGGGAGTGTTCACTTAGACTTTGGGACTTTGGAAAAGGCCGGTAGCATTCTTATCAAAAAAAACTGGACCCAGTGGCTACTGGGTGGCCCTGTTGCTTAAGAGCTATAGCAGCGGCAGCGCTTCTAATAAAAGATGCTCATTAATGAACGTTGGGACAGAAGCTAACCATTATAGCCCCCCATGCCCTGGAGAGCATCATCTGTCAACCTCCAGAGAGGTGACTATCAAACTCCAGAATAAACCACTACCAGAGCCTCTGGATTAGCAAAGACAGAATAACTCTTGGACCTTCTGCTCCACTCAACCTGGCTGCCAGAAGAATCATCAGGACCTGTTGCTCATGAGTGTCAACACATACTGGCAGAGGAAACCAGTATAGGACGAGACTTGTAGGATCCAGCCACTGCCTCACCATGAAGTCGTATGGTTTACGAAAGAGAACAGCTTCCTCCAAGATGGTATGTGGCAGGCTGGAGCAGCAGTAGTTAGCAAAACTAATGTCATCTGATCCTCTGGTCTCCCAGAAGAGACATCAGTCCAAAAGGCAGAACTGATTGCCCTTCCGAAAGCATTGGAACTAGCAACAGGCAAAAGGGCCACCATATACACTGATAGCCGCTATGCAGTTGGCAATGCTAATGTGCACGGGGCTATTTACCAGCAAAGGGGGCTATTAACCTCCACTGGGAAAAAAATAAAGAACAAATTTGAGATCCTCCACCTTCTCTCAGCAGTGCAGGGCACTAAGGAACTAGCTATAGTGCACTGTCCAGGGCACCAGAAGGGAAACGACCTCGTTGCACTTATAAACAGAAGGGCAGATGAGGAAGCTTAATTGGCAGCCCTAAACGGAGTGACTCTGTTAACTTTTTCCACACCAGGGGGATCAACATTCAGGAGACTTGGCCACACTGAAACATTCAGGCAACTTATCATCTGAGGAGACAGATACAGAACTCTGGGACGCTACAGAGCCACGTTTACAATTTCAAAAAGCCCACCTTTATGTCAAAGATGTACACTAGCTCACCCACTTAAGCTCAAAGAAGATATAGACACTCTTAAAGGACCGAAGAAAGGATTTATTATTGACTGACTCACAGAGGAAAGAAATAGCTTAGCAGGTGACTAGAGCTTGTCAAGTCTGCCAATTAGTTAATGCTTACCCATCCAAGCTTCCTGCAGGGAAGCGCTTACGAGGAACCAGACCAGGACAATTCTGGGAAGTGGACTTTTCCTGAAATTAAGCCAGGAAGGTATGGACTTAAATATCCCCTAGTCTTTGTAGATACTCTTTCAGGATTGGTTGAAGCCTTCCCCATGAAGAAAGAAACGGCTCAGACGGTGCTCAAAAAGATTCTAGAAGACATTTTTCCAAAGTTCGGCCTGCCTAAGGTAATAGGGTCCAATAATGAACCGGCATTCCTTGCCCAGGTAAGTCAGGGATTCACCAGGACCCTGAAGATTAATAGGAAGTTACATTGTGCTTATAGACCCCAGAGCTCAGGACAGGTAGAAAGGATGATTAGAACCATCAAAGAGACTTTAACGAAATGAAGCTTGGAGACCGGCATAAAAAATTGGAGTATGCTCCTGCCTTAAGCACTGTTTCGTGCAAGAAATACACCCTCTGCCTCTTTGTGTAAACTCACCACTTATGAAATTCTCTATGGTGCCCCTCCTCCAGTAAGGGACCTAACCCCAACTCTGAGACTTAATGATTCCTTTCACAACCCCTTGCTTGACAGACTTAAATCCCATGAACAAACACAGCACCCAGCGATACCTGTGGAAACAGTTTTCCACTGCTTATCAGCCTGGAGACGAGGGAACCCCACATCGATATCAAGTGGGAGTCTGCGTCTACGTGAGACGTCATCAGGTATCATCCCTGGAACAACGCTGGAAAGGACCATACCAGGTGCTGCTTATAACACCTACAGTGGTGAAAGTGGATGGAATCACTTCCTTCATCCATGCCACCCATCTCAAGCCTGGGGCCTGTCCAGCCTCCGGCTGGAAACTGGAACAGACTGGTAACCTTCTCAAGTTGCGTGTCCGTCGTGTGGGTAGGGCTATGGATTCTTCCCCTGATCACCAGCAGTCCTAATCCCCATCAACCTGTTCAGCAACAATGGCAAGCTATAAATCCTACTGGGCAAGTAGTGTGGTCTATTTCACATACAGCTCTCTTATGGACTTGGTGGCCATCTCTCTACCTGGACATTTGTCAGCTTGCCATAGGCCTCTCTGACTTTGATCTCCCTGACATAGAGGACCCCACACAGATTCCACTCAAACCCAAACCAGGGCAACATAGACCACCTTACCCCATGAATTATGGATATCATCTTCCACAGCTCAGGTGTAAACTAGCCAGTCTTGATTTTTATGTGTGCCCAGCTGATTTCCGAAGTCGCAAACAGGCCCAAACCTGTGGAGGACCCAGTGACTTTTATTTTAGATCTTGGGGTTGTGAACAAACGGGAGCTACATGGTTGAACCCAAACTCCCCAGACAGTATCATTCAGGTAGGAAAAAATGACACCTGGTTTGATCCCAAGAAATGTGCCGCTAGCCAAGTTGTGTCAAAAACTCGCTGTGGAAAGAATAGTCTATGTTACCCCCTCAATATAACTTTCACTTCCAAAGGAAGGGGCTACCTCAGAACAACATGCTCTATGGGAAATACGTGGGAAATGCGATTCTATATTTATGGCCCTCGTTATGACGTTGGTCACTGGTTCACCATCCTGCTTAAAAAGGAAGAAAATCCCACAGCAATAGGGCAAAATCCCCTCAAGCCAGGAATTAAGCCTCCAAAACCTCCCATGCCTAGATCTACCAGAACCCCTCTACCATCTCATACTTCCCAGTTTCCATCTTTGCCTACTTCCCCAGTCCAGAGTACAGCTGACTCCTGCCCCTGGGAACTAATTAAAGGAACCTTAATTGTACTGAACTCCACACAGTCAGAACTCCTTGCATTTCAACCCATGTATTTGACAGCTCTGTAAATTATCGTGTAATGGTGCAGATACTCCCCAGGGTGCTTTATTATGATGCAGAATCATTTTAAGGTCTACTAGGGGGACAAACAACCTGATTTTGCTGGCATCCAGTGTCCCTTACTCTAGCCATCCTATTGAGGATAGGAGCTGCTGCAGGAGTGGGTATGGGAACAGCTGCTATGATCCATGGGTCACAACAAATGGCCTGATAAGAAACAGCAATAGATCAAGACTGGAAGACATTAGAGACCTCCATCACAGTGCTGTAGGAATCCTTAAACTCTCTCTCTGAAGTTGTTTTACAGAACAGGTGAGGATTAGACCTCCTCTTCATGAGGGAGCGGGGCCTCTGTGCTGCACTGAGAGAAGAATGTTGTTTTTATGCTGACCATACTGGAGTTGTAAAAGAATCCATGAGTAAATTGAGAAAATGCCTTGAAGAGCGCCAGAGAGAAAGGGAGATTCAACAAGGGTGGTTTGAGTCATGGTTTACCCAGTCCCCCTGGTTAACTACACTCCTATCAGGCTTAGCTTGACCCCTGATCATCCTTATGGTGTTGCTAACTTTGGGACCTTGTTTGCTTAACCCCATAGTTTCCTTTCTCCAGGCTCAAATTGGGCAGGAAAAACTCATGGTAATCAGACAGAAATACGCTCCACTGGCAGAAATAGAGTGTGAGACCCCGCAATAATTATGATTCATTGCTTTTAAGATTAAATATAGTAAGAAAAAGGAGTGGGAAATGAAAGAATAAAAGAAATTAAAATTGAAACTTAAAGAACCAGGTTTTGTAAAGTTTCCAAGCTGCACTCAGAACCTGAAATTCCTGTGGCAGTTAAGACAATTCCCGAAACTGCCAATTAGATGTGTGTTGAAATCTTCCCTGACCACCTAGTTACTAAACAACCCCTTCCCAGAAACCGTGCAGCTCATCACGTATACATCTCAGGGCTTCAACCAATCAGTTTAAACGTATACCCCTTCTCAGGGCTAACCAATCACCCCCTGTCCGACCTCTTCCTGCCAATGAATATGCTAATCATGTTTTTGGGTTGTTATTTGATTTTCCCGTGGTATGTTGATTTGCTAAAGGAGGTTATGATGTATGCAAAGTCCCTGCCCTCTCTAAAGAATGTAAATAAACTCTGCTCAAGTTGTTCTTGGGGCTCTTTGTTCTTTGCTCCTCTGAAGATAGCTCTGAGCCGCAGCATGCTGGACGCCCAATAAACCCTTTGCTGTGGCATGAGACAGTCTCTTGGTGGTCTTTTCCTCTGACTTTTGACCGACCTTTTTACCTATGAAGGACCTGAGAGAGCAAAAGTCAAATCCATGTCAACTTCCATGTCAAACAACCTGGTCAGAATGAAGGAATGTGTCTGAATCAGCCTCTCTCTTCTTAATGTAGATTAAATGGACCAAACCAGGCCTGTGTACAGAGCTGTTCCCAGATGCCTATGGTTGATATACCATTCTAACTTGTGAAAGTGTCACAGGAAGTAGGGGCAGCCTCCATCTCATGGGACCATTGGAAGCAACTGTTAGGACAAAGTGGTTTTCCATGGCAGTGACCTCATTCCGTTCCTGAAGGAAGTGACCTACCACACTTCCTTGGTGATGGAACTCTCTGAACATGGGATCCAGGAAGCCATGCACCCAGAGCAAGTCTTAGTTTCAGTCCCAGTGGTCTCAATTGTTTGAATTTACCAAAGACAGAGTCATTGTTTCTTGATACCTACTTATGAGATGATGCTCACATTTCAGGAGAGCTCTGAAGAGCGGCTTTTTCTGAGAAAGCAGGTAGTGGCTCAACCATGGCTCCTGACAACTTCAAAAAGTTTGCAAAGAAGACCAGATCTGAGATAGGACAGGCCATTTCGTGTGAACATAGTATGGCCCACCAGTCAGAGGACACTCAGGATAGTCACAGTCATACTTGGGGGAAGGAGGTGCTGTTGTGGGTGTCAGTGTGAGTTTGTGGTTTTGTCTCATGTTCTGAGAATAGGTAGGAATGGCGGTTTGTATGTTTGGACTGGAAAGTTTCTAGAAAGTTGTTTGACAACACGAGTGTTTCTATGTCTGTGTATCCCACTGTATCCGTGGTTGTAGACATTTGAAATGCGAATGCATCAATGGTTGTGTCCTGTCTAGTATAAAGCTTCCCAGCATTCTTCCCACCTAATTTAAGAATGGAGTGCGGCTTGCCTAATGGATGGTGAACAGCTACTATCTTCCTAAGTTCCTCTTTTCTTCCTGAATACTGGCCACTCTCCAGAGTATCCTCATGGTTTTGTTTCCAAGATATGTACCACGTCCAAGCTCTGTTACATGGCCATGTACTGGATAGCTGAAGGGAATGGGAGCATCTCAGAAAACTCAGATATCAGTGTGACCAGTAAATTCTCAGTGGAGAAACCCTGCTTTGGGCCATTTGCCTACTTATGTTTCTATTACCCTGAATGTCAGGAAGGTCTTTGCCTCAGGCCACCCCTTTGTGAAGCCTGAAGAAAACAGTTTTCAAATGGAAATGAATGGGCATCACCTGTGGCTCTTTGCTTAATTGCTTTGGAAAGGGATGTGTCTGGAACAGCCACTTGGCCTGGTGTGGTGGTAGTGGCTTAGATTCTCAGCACCTGATGAATCTAAAGAAAGTTTCCAAGTGTGCATCCAAAACCAAAATGGCCGAAAGAGCAGTCATTGTGGATGAAGTCTCTCACTTTCCTCTGTAAGCTTCCTGAGCTAAATCAAGTGAGAATAGGGATCATTTGGGTCAAATCAGTTCTTCAAATCCCTGCAGAGGCTAGTCGATAGGGGCTTGGGTTTTCTATGACACCAATTCACATAAAGAATCTATCCCAGACAGTCCTTAGGCCTCAAATTGGAGAAGCAGATCAGATATAGGGCAGGCCTATTTGATCACTCTTGGTTCACAGCAAGGGTATCCAGGCCACCCTGACTTTAGGCAAATGAGGGGCAAGGGTGCTTATTTTGAACAGTGTATTGGGCTGTGCCATTCATGGAAACCTCCAGCCAGAGTTTATGATGAGTGTCTATGTGGAAGAAGATGAGGAGCATGTGGGAGTGTTTTAGTTTTAATTGTGGTCATTTGTGTGGTGGTTGTAAGAGATGCCTGGGTCCACCTGGGCTTGAACTCTGGTGTGATTCCTCTTAGAGAATGCGTTATGGAACTGACTTCAGAGAAGTATTGCCATGAATTGTGTTGGGATTTTAGGAGGCCACACATGAGAGTCGCCCTTGGACACTGAGATCTAAGCCCAGAGTGGCTTTCCACAGAGCACTGGGAATCTCAGCCAGGATATCACATGATTTTATTCTGAAAGACTTGGAAGCCATAGTTGGGAGTCAAAACACACATGGACCTTACACTGTAGACCTCAATGGGGCTGGCTTCATGTGACCTTTTGGCCAGTCTTTGGGAACCCTTGCCTGTGAGAGTTCTCTAGATTATTTATTGAAATGTGCTTCCTCTAAATTTAATGGTTCCTTAATGAATTGAAACCCACAGTTTCTCCAACTTCATCTTTGAAAATGGCTAGATAAATACCATGAAATTTTTGAACTTCCCATGGCCACCTGCCACCGGAGAACCTTTGGATGTACAGTTTCTGATCCTGAGTGTACCAGACAGTGCCTTGATTGACTGGATTTTATGAAAATGGTGTAGAACAGAGATGCCAGTAAGTTGGGGCCTGCTGAGTAGTGGGTCAAGAGCTGTTGTGTGCAGTTGTGTGATAAAACATCTGTGGTCGGGACATGTGATTCTGGCATTGACTTCCAAATGACTTGTGGCTGACATGTTACAGTCAGGAATCACTTATATGTCTGAAACCTCTCCATAAAAGGCATTTTGTTATAAGGAGACGTTTCAGGGCAATGTTCAGAATCAGGTTGCTATGGGCAAAGGGACAAGCTATGTGGGATAAAAGCCTGGTTGGTGCATTCTCCTGCAGACCCTGACCCACCACACGTGACAGGACTCCCTCCAGCACTGTGTCCCAGTTTAACTCATTGCATTTCATGAAGCAAATACCAAACTCCCAGTGCAGTAGAAAGAAACACCATGAAAAGTGGAGGATGACCAAATGGCTTCACAGTCCACATGCAGAGACACTTAGCTTTCAGTGGCCACAGTTTACCTACAGAGAGAAGTCAGCACTGCTGCCTCATGTTCTCTGAAAAAATTGAAACAATGTCCTCCAGGTCTCATAGATGTAGACCCAGCTTTGATGGTCTCATTTGAATGGAAGCTAAAGCTTCTGACAACAACATATATGTCGAGTGCCCATCGTCAAAGGCAGTTTCTCAAGAAGTCTTTAGTCCGGCAGAGCTCCAGGTTTGTGTAGTGTTTACCTTTTAGACCAGGTTGCAAGAAAAGACCACTGACTCCAATTAAAATCAGATTAAAGCAAGCTTATTATCTCCACCACCCTGGCTGCCTCTCCCTCCCAAAACGTCGGGAACAGGAGAGCTGCCCAGCTTTATAGCCCAGAAAGTTACATAAAGTGGGGTTACAAATAACAGAATTCTGACAAGCATCACACTAATGGTAGTTTACATTTTTGTTTGCTGGCTCCAACATCAGAATTTATGAGGACCATTAGAGCCTCAGAGAGTGTCGTCTGGCCAAGGAAGGCCAATATTTATGAGATGTCAACAAAGTTTCAGAGAGGGCTGTTATCTGGTCAGAGAGCCAGGCATCGGTGAGTTCAAGGCACGGGCAGGCATTCCAAGCAGGTTCAGAATTTGGTGTAATTTATAGTTAAGCCAAAATTATCTTTTCATGGCTTGTGGCAAGATGGCTCCCAATTTTAATAAAAGATCAGGTTGGGTCAATCATTCCCCCCTTTTCTAATATGTTCCTTTCATATATTTGATTGGGTAGGAAGAGCACTGTGGGAATTTTAATCCCTCAGGTAACAGTCTCCCGATTTTTTGAACTCACCCAGAAACAGGTCTCCCTGATTTTACCTGACTTAATTAATTACTTATATTGATATTCTATTTATTTTTGTCTCCATTGTTGTAAGAAGAGAGGCGTCACTCATTTAGACTTCTTCTGAGCTGAGAGAGGGTGATGTGAGGGGGCACCGCCTGAGGGACATTAGTTGCCTTTTAGAAGTCAGTTAGGTTTGAAGTCTGGATGGGGAAGAACAGGTAGTAAAGCCATCTGGGGATGGGTTCTTCTATGAGAGAAACAAAAAAACATGAGTACTTAATAAATGTTGTAGCAGCTGGAACATGTCACTGTATAGAAGTCCCCTCAACAGTCTTTAATATCCCCAGTTATCAGGACTGTCAACTTAATATTTAACTTTTAGTGTTACATTTGTCCCTCCCCATAAGATTCAGTTTAATAATTTAATGTCATCTGATCTTGCAAAATACTTTTACTAGTATGACCTCTTTGTCTAATAGAGAAACCTTTAATTCTCTTACTCATTGCTGGATAATCATACTAACAAATACCAAGCCTATGTGTTTAGGTTAAGAATATCTGTAGGCCTTAAACTAAAAACTTCTGCCTCTGGCAGATAATCTTGATAGTCTCTTTTTATAGTTATCAGGCATTCCTGTGTGAGAATCCTTCTTTGTAGCCTCCAGTCTTACTTATTTTGGGAGGCTAACATAAAGTGTACACCTTAAAATATTATTATTACTATTATTATATAAAATGCCCAGGAATGGCTGTAATTTGTTTTTAACTGTCTTTTCTAAGTGTTTAAGATGAAGCAGTCAAACTGACTTTTGTTTCTATCTATTGTGAACAGTCAGCTGAGCTTTTATGGGAGTCATTCCTGGGGAAACTTGAGAGCAGCTTCTCAGTTCTGCTAGTGCCATTTGCGCTAGGTGGGTCCAGGTCTTGTTTGACCATGTGGCTTCCCTCGGAAGCATCAGGGATGTCTCCCTTCTCTGATGACTCTCCTCTTCGTAGCAAATGCACTGATTGGCTTTCTGTTCTCCAGTGGTCTCATTAATCTCCCTGATCAGGAAGTTATGTGGTTCAGAGTTGCAAAGCTCTTTAGAGAAGTCCGCTGTTCCCTGGATACAGACTGACTCAGAGGGCAAGAGCCAAATATTGGTTTTCTTGTCCCTTTTCATATAACTTTAATTTTAAATCCTAATCTTAAACATCCATCAAATAAATTTTAACAGACTTATATTAAGAGTACTGGGCTTTAATGTCTATAATTTAAAATTATTTATCTTTTTATTATTTGGGATCTGTATTATTCTGTCTGTCTTGTAGGTGATGGCTAATTATCTTAAATTAACCAATGTTGTGTTCTTAAAGCAACACTTCTGTAAAACACTAACAGGGAATCTTTATATCACCCATAAGGAAATTACAAAATAAAATTAACAACAGTAAACAAACTTAGTTCGTGTAATAGCTACCCTAAAATTTTTGGCTGAGTTATACATTATATCCTCTGTTTGAGATGCTAGTAATATTGACAGGAAAAAAAAAAAACTTTTGAAAATATCTTTAAATTAAATAACATCTGACCTACTGCTTTCGTAGTCATTCTCACATAATAAGATGGGACACAGAGCCTTATCTCAGGTAAGGAAGGGCTCTTTATTAATCTTAAGTGTTTTAATTCTAAAGCTAATCTTTGTTTTTTAAATATCATTTTACAAAGTTTACATAAATTGTTTGAGGTCACATGAACATTAGCTAACACCATATGATATAGCATTTAAAACATGAATTAAAAAAAGGCTGAAAGTTTTTAACCTTTACATAGATTAGGCTCTCATTAACTTAAAATACATTTAAATTGTTCCCCAATATAAAAAGTAACATAAAAGTTAACATATCTTATTGACAACAGGTAAATAAATCCATATATATATATATATATATATATATATATATATATATAATATATATATATATATTTTTACCATACAACTTCAGAACACCAGCTTGATATAATGCTCTTTTAAAGTTTCTACCTTACAGACTTGTATACCTGGAAGATATGAGCACATTAATAGCATCACAATTGCATTGATTTTTCTACATTAACCAAGTTTAGCTTTTAAAGAA
Organism: Callospermophilus lateralis; assembly: GCF_048772815.1. Taxonomy (NCBI): domain Eukaryota; kingdom Metazoa; phylum Chordata; class Mammalia; order Rodentia; family Sciuridae; genus Callospermophilus; species Callospermophilus lateralis. The sequence goes on along the minus strand of NW_027511549.1, from coordinate 222,039 downwards.
ATGGCAGTACAGTGCTCTAAAATAACAGTTCTTATTTAATCAGTTGTTTAATTTTTATGGTTGCTTGCTCTAGAAAAATAAAACTTAATAACCACAATATTATGGGTAAACTTATGTTTTAAGAAATTTTTGTCTCTTAAACACATGACTGATTTTTACAATCTTATACAGACTTTAGGACAAACTTATACAGACCTTAGTAAATGAATCAGATATCTAACAAAAGTACTCATGAATGAGTAATCCCATATCAAATTTACTTTACTTATTTATCAAAATATTAGACAAATGTATTGAACAGTGTACCATTTTTTGTTGAAGAAAAAGTCCTAGAACCAAGGCATATTAGACCTTTTGTCGGCATTAATATTTTATTAGATTTTTGAACACCTAGAAAAACTTGTAAGGTTAAATTTAAAGACATTTATTTTTATCTGTTTATCCAATTTAAATTGTACCAATTAAATCACTTGAATTAAAGATCTTTGGATCCACGTTTTAAAATTTGTTTTTATGAGTGCTTTTTTTATGAGTGCTCCTTATATGTGTTAATTTGTATAACATATATATGATATAGGGATATATGTATATATAGACATACAACACATAACAAAAGTGTGCACACATAATAATAGTAAAGGCCTTGTAGCTTTTTGCAGTTGAAATCTCCATTGCAATGTTTCAGAAACTCCACTGTTGGTCAAAGATAGAGCTGATCAGAAAAACATTAACCTAGGTCTGTAGGATCAAATTCATGAGCTCAAAAAATGAATACAGAATCTAAGGAAAAAAATAAGAGTCCTAGAAAAAATGACTTCCCAGTAATTAATAAATACCATACAATTTACCTTTTTTCCTGCCTTAGGCCTCAGATCAGTCTCCTACTGAACTTGCAGGCTTCTTTCATTTGCATTTCAACAAAAGTCCTGGCTGAGGTCTGAAAGGAGCAGGGAAAAACTGCTATTCTGAGCAGACACCTCAGGCCTAAGGCATTTTAACCATAATTTTGAGGTTCGGATGTTGAAAATTATGATACAATTTTAAGATGAAATTCACAAAATTTTATATCTTTACATCTTGTTTTGTCAACAGATACCATACTATGATTTACTATCCTTGTCCAAATTAATGCACTGGTACACACTGTGATATTTTCTCAGTCTACCCAATTCAAAATTAGTGACAAGTAAAACTGAATGTTTGGGAAGTTACTTGCCAACTTGGAAGTAGAGTGCTTTAGTTTTCCATCCTAAGTATTTAAGTTATCTGGCATGAATTATCTGAAATCATAAACTAAACAATTACCTAAACCCGACTTTTAACTGCAAGATTGAGCAATGCTACAAAAACCCATCCAGATACCAGATTGTTACAATAAAACATCATCATTTAGACACACATTGAACTAATATCATTCCCAAGAAACAATTTATAATATCAGCACATTATTGCACATGTCTTAAAGGGCCAGAAACAAAGACACAAGACAGACAGAAAGGAGCTCCAGACTATGGCTGACAGACAGAAGCCTTAAAAACAGAGCAGATAAGAGAAAAATTTCCTACACCAGCGGCAGGATAGATGTCCTCACAAGGGATCAGATGTTTTCACAGAGGGCAAGCTGAAATGTAATATCAAGAGTTTCCATGGTGACTTTACTGCATTTAGTGTCCCCTTTTTCTTTTTTTTTTTTAAGAAGACAGAGGTGGCATAATCTTTACAGTGCAGGGAACGAAGGAAGGAATTCCTTGAAGCAGCAGGGCTTTGGTAGATGCTGGGAGTCCCTCAGTCCCTCCTTTTACTTATGGGACTAGCTCCTCTTGTTTGGTTCCACCCCAATCTCGCTCCATCTCCTAACATTTCAGTAGTCACCTCTCAAAAAGTTCCAGGGTCGGGGGGTTATCAAAATTTGTAACTTAAATTTCGGTTTCTGACCTTGAAGCGAATTAATACCTATTTAATAATGAGGACAAGATTTGAGAAAAATATAAAGGGAGGTTTGCTGCTTTGCTAACAAAGCAGAAACACAGGGGACTCTGCCCAAAGGTTGTGACTCTCTTGAAATGGAGCAACAAGGGGTTTTAAAGGAGTTTCCATTGTTAACCTGGGAGATACTCTGTTCCTTGGTTGCCAGCAGACATTGCCCTCTGCAGTGGGTGAGTTCCAGGCTGCCAGCTAGGGGCTTTTCTCATCCTGCTTAACAAAGGGGGGTAAACTTCATCACAGTTTTTTAGAACACAGTCCAAAGGGTGTAAGGCTTACTTGCTTTATTACCCATTTTTACATCCAATATCCTTAAGTTTTTACCACAGAAATCAAACAACAAAATGCACAAAAACAAACAAACAAAAAACATATAGAACACAAAACAAAACACAAAGAAACAGAAACCTGGTGAAGATACAGAAAAACTGAGGAGCAATGAAATGTCTTGCTGAAGCTCCGGGGTAGGAGCTCCTGCGTGCCCGGCTGCACCTTTCTACCCTTTCAGAGAAATTTCATACAGAACAGAACAGAGGACAGAACAATTCTTGTTACTGTCCTGGACAGGAGTACATGTGAGCCTCCCCAGGCCACCTCTCTGTAATCAGAAGACATCTCCCTTAACCAGATATCAGATGTTATAAAGGCACCACCTACCAATGGAGGCCTCCTCCACCAGGTGCTTGCTAATAGTTTTAGTGTGATGGTTCACTGCAGTGCTCCCTGGACAGAAGGCTCACTCCAAGGCTTTGGAACTTGGCTCTCCAGCCCTGAGCCCTGGAGGAAAGGCCAGCGTCAGAATTTCCAGCAGTCTGGTCTTGTGATCTGGTCATGTCATCTCGCTGGGGAACTCCAAAATGTTAGACCAGGATGCAAGAAAAGACCACTGACTCCAATTAAAATCAAATTAAGGCAAGCTTATTAGTTCAACCGGCTAGGCTGACTCTCCTTCTCAAAACGGCGGGAAAAAGACAGCATCCCCACCTTTCCTACACCCCAGCTTTATAGCCCAAAAAGTTACACAAAAAGGGAGTATCAGAAAACAGAACTTTGACAAGCATCACACTAACTGTAGTTAACATTTTTTATTTGCTGGCCCCAGCATCAGAAATTATGAGGACCATTAGAGCCTCAGAGAGGGTCGTTGTCTGGCCAGGGAAGGCCAATATTTATGAGGTGTCAGTAAGGTTTCAGAGAGGGCTGTGATCTGGTCAGTAAGACAGGCATGGGTGAGTTCAAGGCATGGGCAGGCATTCCAAGCAGGTTCAGAATTTGCAGTAATTTATAGTAAAGCAAAAATTATCTTTCCATGGCTTTAAGGCAAGATGGCTCCCAATATTAATGAAAGATCAGGTTGAGTGATCACCCCTGTCCCTTCCTTTTGGAAACTCCTCTACCACCTCCAAGGTTGTGAACTCTTGATCATTTTCCATTCCAGATAAGTATTCACAGAATTTCTAACTCTTATCCTCTAATTGTGTCTTACTTGGGGCAAAGGTAATGTCAAAGCATTGTTCTGGATGAGAGTGGGAAGATTATTGTATATCACATATTTGCATACACATTGGATTCATTTTCCAATTTTCCATTTGAAATACTGAATTCCTGACACTAACCCATACCCTACTAGACTCTGACTAATAATCCTAATATGATGGTGAAACATAACCCAAGCAGAATAGAAATACAAGCCGTTCAGAGGAGGCATGGTGTGTAGTTGGAATTGCCTTTTGCATTATATAGTATAGGAGCTATAAATCTAGTCAATTTTTTGTTGAAATAATTCTACATGTGTTTTTAAAGTTAACAAATATGGGAATCCTGTCTTCCTTTCTCTGTAGCACACGTATTTTTATATGCACATAGAGAATGCTACCTGGTATCACACGTACATACTTGTGAGGTGGCTGAATTGGCAGATACAAATTGTGAGAAGAGATCACTACTCCTAAACGCTGTTTGAACTGAAAATTCAACCTATGGGTGAGCTTCCTAGTTCAATAACATTATACATAAATCCATGTTCAGTAAAATGAATATTTTTGCATCTGTGGATTATATATATATATATATATATATATATATATATATATATATATATATATATATATCATGATGAATTTCGATTGGCATATACATGGCTACTTTTTTTTCTTTTTTTGGTTGTTCAAAACGTTACAAAGCTCTTGACATATCATATTTCATACATTAGATTCAAGTGGGTTATGAACTCCCATTTTTACCCCAAATAAAGATTGCAGAATCACATTGGTTACATATCCACATTTTTACATAATGCCCTATTAGTTACTGTTGCATTCTGCTACCTTTCCTATACTCTATGATCCCCCTCTTTTCCCCTCCCATCTTCTCTCTCTACCCCATCTACTGTAATTATTTTTTCTCCTTGTTTATTTTCCCATTCCCTTCACAACCTGTTATATGTAATTGTGTATAACAATGAGGGTCTCCCTCCATTAACATGCAATTTCCCTTTTCTCTCCCTTTCCCTCCCACCTCATGTCTCTGTTAATGTAAATCTTTTCTTCCTGCTCTTCCTCCCTGCTCTGTTCTTAGTTGCTCTCATTATATCCAAGAAGACATTTGGTATTTGTTTTTTAGGGATTGGCTAGTTTCACTAAGCATAATCTGCTCTATTACCATCCATTTCCCTTAAAATTCCATGATTTTGTCATATTTTAGTGCTGCGTAATACTCCATGGTGTATAAATGCCACATTTTTGTTATCCATTCATCTATTGAAGGGCATCTAGGTTGGGCCCACAGTGCAGCAATTGTGAATTGTACTGCTAAGAACATCGATGTGGCAGTATCCCAGAGGTATACACTATTTTAAGGTCTTCAGGAAATAGTCCGAGAAGGGCAATAGCTGGGTCAAATTGTGGTTCCATTCCAAGCTTTCCCAGGAATCTCCATACTGCTTTCCAAATTGGCCACACCAGTTTGCGGGAACAGCTCTCCTCATAGGCCTGGTTTGGTCCATCTTCTCTACATTAAGAAGAGAGAGGCTTACTCAGACACAACCCTTCATCCTGAACCGGTTGTTTGCCATAGAAGATGACTTTTGGCCTTTCAGGTCTTTCATAGCTGCCTACATCTTCTCCAGGGATCAAATATGCATGGAACTTTGAGGTTCTCAGTAGGTGGCAGATCCCCTACATTGCTGTATTGCAAGACGAACCCTGTCCCTTCTCTTTTGTAAAGTTAGATTGAGGGAACAGTGTATGGTTAGGGTTTTAATAACATGTTCAATTTGGGTTCAGAATCATTCTGATGGATGAATAATGGTATTGGGAACCTGTGATATTTATAAAACTATAGAGGTGAAATATAAGTATGAAAACAGAAATCTAGGTAAGATTTGTAGCCCAGAAGGGAATGAGGCCCTTGATTGGGATACTTAGCTTTTAATTATGTTCTGCATGGTTGTCTCAGATAAATTGATAATCAATGGCATAGGACCTTGTACCTTGGAAGATTGATTGTAGAAGAGAACATCCACTCAAATTGGGATAGTGGGTAGGATAAGGAAGAGAGTCGGTAGGTTTAGGAAGAAGAGTGAGTATAAAATTTGGATCAAATGTTCTTTAGCAATAGGGTTTCATTTATACAGTGAATGTAAATGTCAGCACATGCGAAGAGTCAGTCCCAATGATGAACTGCGGAAAATATAGGAAAGAAGATATCAATAGAGACATTACAAAATCAGGCAATTGTAAAGTGAGTGATAGGTTTAGACATTTTCAACAGGATCGAGATTGAATACATAATTTTAGGAAGAAACAAATATGTAGTCACCAATACAAATGACATTTGAAAGCATTAGGCAAACTGGAAATGGAAGTTTTTAGTAATCCATATTCAACTTCCATTTAGGATTTGGTACAATCATAAGTGTGACCTTTGCATTTTGTGCCCAGAAAATTATTGTGATAAAATATATATGTAGATCATGTGACATGAGTATTTTTTACACCATTTCTGTGAGCAATATTTGAAGACATATAAATTAGTATTGGGGGTACAAAGTGGTGTACCCTGTGTCTATGAATATAGAGATAATGCATGAATAGAACATACTGTAAATAAATAATATAACTGGTTACACTTTAAATAATGGATTGAATTGTTATCTGAAAATATATAAGAAATCATATATTGACATACAATCATTAATTCCAACCAGTTATATATCTAATTGTAATCTTAGGGTTATTTTTTATCATGAAGTGTGTGTGAGTTTTGCTTCAAAAGTGATTATGGATCGAAAATAATGTGTTTGGAAAGACGTCTCATGAAATTACCAATCAAGAAATATGGAGGAATCCATGTGTTCTGAAGCAGGAAGTGATTGAAAGTGAAACAAATGCCTATAAATTTGCTAAATTGTGGATGAAATATGTATCCTGTGATGTGCATAAACTGATGAAATAGTATGTACCAGTGTTGAATAAAAATGAACGTCAAAATACACATCATGTACCATAGGAATCTACTTGCATTGATGTTAAACTGGGTCAGTTACTGTACAAATATTAGGATTCGCGTGCATCATTCACCGAAGTTAGTTTTCTTTTTTTTTTAAATTTTTATTTATGCTTGTTCAAAACATTACATAGTTCTTGATACATCATATTTGTCACTTTGATTCAAGTGGGTTATGAACTCCCATTTGTACCCCGTATACAGATTGCAGAATCACATCAATTACACATGCATTGATTCACATATTGCCATACTAGTGTCTGTTGTATTCTGCTGCCTTACCTATCCTCTACTATCCCCCCTCCCCTCCCCTCTCCCACCATCTTCTCTCTCTACCCCCTCTACCTTAATAAATTTCTCCCCATGTATTATTTTTCCCTTTCTTCTCTCTTCCTCTTGTATGTAATTTTGTATAACCCTGAGGGTCTCCTTCCATTTCCATGCAATATCCCTTCTCTCTCCCTTTCCCTCCCACCTCTCATCCCTGTTTTAATGTTTATCTTCTTCTCATCCTCTTCATACCTATTCTGTTCTTAGTTAATCTCCATATATCAATGAAGACATTTGGCATTTGTTTTTAAGGGATTGGGTAGCTTCATTTAGCATAATCTGCTCTAGCGCCATCCATTTCCCTGCAAATCTATGATTTTTTGTCATTTTTTAATGCAGAGCAATACTCCATTCTGTATAAATGCCACATTTTTTATCCATTCATCTATTGAAGGGCATATAGGTTGGTTTCACAGTCTTGCTATTGTGAATTGTGCTGCTATGTACATCGATGTAGCAGTGTCCCTGCAGCATGCTCTTTTTAGGTCTTTAGGGAATTGACCGAGAAGGGGAATAGCTGGGTCAAATGGTGGTTTCATTCCCAGCTTTCCAAGAAATCTCCATATTGCTTTCCAAATTGGATGCACCAATTTGCAGTCCCACCAGCAATATACAAGTGTACCTGTTTCCCCACATTCTCACTAACACTTGTTGTTTGACTTCATAATGGCTGCCAATCTTACTGGAGTGAGATGGTATCTTAGGGTGGTTTTGATTCACCTTTCTCTGACTACTGGAGATGGTGAGCATTTTTTCATGTACTTGTTGATTATATGTCCTCCTCTGAGATGTCTGTTGAGGTCCTCGGCCCATTTGTTGATTGGGTTATTTGTTATCTTATTGTTTAATTTTTTGAGTTCTTTGTATACTCTGGATATTAGGGCTCTATCTGAAGTGTGAGGAGTAAAGATTTGTTCCCAGAATTTAGGCTCCCTATTTACCTCTCTTATTGTTTCTTTTGCTGAGAAACAACTTTTTACTTTGAGTAAGTCCCATGTGTTGATTCTAGTTATTAACTCTTGTGCTATGGATGTCCTATTGAGGAATTTGAAGCCCGACCCCACAGTATGTAGATCGTAGCCAACTTTTTCTTCTATCAGACGCCATGTCTCTGATTTGATATCAAGGTCCTTGATCCATTTTGAGTGAACTTTTGTGCATGCAAAAGAAAGGGATTCAGTTTCATTTTGTTACATATGGATTTCCAGGTTTCCCAGAACCATTTGTTGAAGATGCTATCCTTCCTCCATTGATGCTTTTAGCTCCTTTATCAAATAGAAGATTGTTGTAGCATTGTGGATTAATCTCTGTGTCCTCCATTCTGTACCTTTGGTCCACCCGCCTGTTTTGGTACCAGTACCATGCTGTCATTGTTACTATTGCTCTGAAATTTAGTTTGAAATCTGGTATCGCTATACCGCCTGATTCACACTTCCTGGTTAGAATTGCTTTTGATATTCTGGATATTTTATTTTTCCAAATGAATTTCATGATTGCTTTCTCTATTTCTACAAGAAATGCCGTTAGGATTTTGATTGGCATTGCATTAAACCTATAGAGAACTTTTGGGAATATCACCATTTTGATGATGTTAGTTCTCCTTATCCATGAACAGTGTATACTTTTCCATCTTCTAAGATCTTATTCTACTTCTCTTTTTAGGGTTCTGTAGTTTGCATTGTATACATCTTTCACCTCTTTTGTTAGGTTGATTCCCAAGGATTTTATTTTTATTTTTTGAGGATATTGTGAATGGAGTGTTTTTTTCTCATTTCCGTTTCAGAAGTTTTGTCACTGATATACAGAAATGCCTTTGACTTATGAATGTTGATTTTATATCCTGCCACATTGCTGAAATCATTTCTTAGTTCTAGTAGTTTTTTTTTTTTTGTAGACCCTTTTGGGTCTTCTATATATAGAATTATGTCAGCTGCAAGTAGTGATAATTTAAGTTATTCTTTTCCTATTTTCATGCCTTTAATTTCTTTCATCTGTCTAATTGCTCTGGCCAGTGTTTCGAGAACTATATTGAATAGAAGTGGTGGTAGAGGACATCTCTGTCTTGTTCCAGATTTTAGAGGGAATGCTTCAATTTTTCTCCATTCAGAATAATGCTAGCCTGAGGCTTAACATAGATAGCTTTTACAATGTCGAGGTAAGTTCCTGTTATCTCTAATTTTTCTAATGTTTTGAACATAAAGGGATGCTAAGGGTCTATTGTTCTTATTTATTTTTCGCAGAACCAAGCTTTAATTTTGTAATTTTTTTCAATAGTTTCTTTTGTTTCAATTTTGTTGTTTTCCGCTCTGATTTTAGTTATTTCTTGCCTTCTGCTACATTTGCTGTTGTTTTGCTCTTCCTTTTCTAGGGCTTTGAGATGTAGTGTGAGCTCATTTATTTGTTGTTCTTTCCTATTTTTGAGGAATGACGTCAAGGTGGTGAATTTCCCTCTTAAAACTCCTTTCATTGTGTCCCATAGATTCCGATATGTTGTGTCTGTATTTTCATTTATCTCGAAGAATTTTTTGATTTTCTCATTTATGTCTTATGTAACACATTAATCATTCAGTAAAATGTTGTTCATTTTCAATGTGATGTAGGATTTTTCCTTCCTTCTTTTTCATTGGTTTCCAGTTTCATTCCATTATAATCAGATAAAATTCATGGTATTATGTCCACCACTTTATATTTATTGAGGGTTGCTCTATGGCATAATATATGGTCTATTTTAGAGAAGGATCCATGTGCTGCTGAAAAAAAAAATTATATCCACTTGATGATGGTTGATATATTTTATATATGTCAGTTAAGTCTAGGTTATTGATTGTGATATTGAGTTCTATAGTTTCTTTATTCAACTTTTATTTGGAGGATCTGTCCAATGGTGAGAGAGGTGTGTTGAAGTCACCCATAATTTTTGTGTTGTGGTCTATTTGATTCTTGAACTTGAGGAGAATTTGTTTTATGAACGTTGCAGCACCATTTAATGGTGCGTAAATATTGATAATTTTTATGTCTTGTTGGTGAATGGTTCCTTTTAACAACATATAATTTCCTTCATTATCCCTTTTGATTAAATTAGTCATGAAGTCGATTTAATTCGATTTGAGGATCGCCACCCCTGCTTGCTTATGAGGACCGTGTGCATGGTATATTTTTTCCCAACCTTTCACCTTCAGCCTGTGTATGTCTTTTCCATTCAGATATGTCTCCTGGAGGCAACATATTGTTGGATTTGTTTTTTGAATCCAAGTTACAAGCCTATGTTGCTTTATTGGAGAGTTTAAGCCATTAGTGTTTAGAGCTACTATTGATATATGGTTTCTACTGCCATCCATGTTTGAATATTTATCGTTTTTTTAAATTTACTTTTTTTCTCCATGATTAGCTTTTCCCCCGCCCTCTGTCATTACTGAGGCACTTCCCACTGATGGTTTTGGTTGTTGTTTTTCATTTCTTCCTCGTGTAGTGTTTTGCTCAAGACACTTTGCAATGGTGGTTTTCTTGCTGCAAATTCTTTTAGCTTTTCTTTATCATGAAAGATTTTTATTTCGTTGTCGTACCTGAAGCTGAATTTTGCTGGATACAGAATTCTTGTTTGGCATCCATTGTCTTTCAATGTTTGAAATACGTTGTTCCAGGATCCTCTCACTTTCAGTGTCTGTGATGAAAAATAGGTTGTTAACCATATTGGTTTACCCCTGAATGTAATCTTCCTCCTTTCTCTTGAAGCTTTTAATGTTTTCTCTTTGTTCTGTATATTGGATATCTTCATAACAATGTGTCATGGCGTTGGTCTACTGTGATTTTGTGTGCTCTGTGTCCTGTAAGCATCTTCAATTTGTATATCCGTTTCCTTTTTTATTTCTGGAAAATTTTCTGTAATTATTTCATTCAACAGGTTACTCATTCCCATGGTTTGAATCTCTGTACCTTCCTCTATCCAGATGACTCATAAGTTTGGTTTTTTTATGTTATCCCATATCTCTTGGATGTTTTTCTCGTGATTTTTTACCAGCCTTTCTGTGTTGGATAGACTCTTTTCAAGATGATATATTTTGTCTTCATTATGTGACATTCTGTCTTCTACTTGCTCCACTCTGTTAGTGATACTCTCAATTGAGTTTTTAATTTGGTTTATCGTTTTCTTCATTTCTAGAATTATTCTTTGAATTTTTATAATCTCTATCTCCTGATAAATAAGATTAACTTCTTCTTTTATCTGTTTATGTAATTCATTTTCAATGTGTTCTTTCACTGAATTTATTTGCTCTCTTGTATCCTCTTTAAGGTTTCATTCCATCTGTCTAAGGTATTCCTTGAGTTTTTTATATGACCATTTTTCTGATGATTCTAGGTCCTCCTGAATATTTAGGTTATCCTTCATTGTTTGTACTCCTTTTCTTTCTTGCTTTTTTATGCTGCTCATGTTACTTCTTGTTTGTTTGAGTGCTGAGTTACTGCTTATTCTTATAAATTTATTTGAAGCTTGGGAGGAAAGATATTAGAAGGGATGGGAAGAAGTCACTAAAGAGAATGAGAATAGGCAGGTAGAATTCAAGGATGAGGGAATAAGAAAATTGAAAAGAAATGAAAAGACAAAAGAAAAAAATAGAAAATAAAGAAAGAAATAATTTTTTAAAAATAATAATGATAATTAAAAATGAAAATTAAAATTTAAAATAATAATAATAATAGTAAAATTTAAAAAATAAAAACATTAAAATAAGTTAAAGAACAACAACAAAAAATGAAAATGAAAGAAAAAAAGTAAAAATAAAATAATAATAATAATAATACATGCAGTCATAGAGTTCAATTAACTTCTCTTCCAGTAGGTGGAGCTGTGCTCACTGGGCCAAGCTTCTCCTCTCAATAGGTGGGAACCAATCACTGTGCAGCAGCTCTTCCTCCCAGACTGGGCGGGTCTCCAATCCTGAGTGCCTAGGACCTTCTCTAGTGTTTCCTCAAGCCAGGCTCCGCTCAACTGTGACACTCACCACAATACTTGCTACACGTCAGGTCTCTGTTCCTGGTAGTCCTGTTTTCATCAACGCCTGCCACTCTCTCCCTGTTTGCCTCCCTCAGACCCTAAGTTTGTAGAGCTTGGGGCTGGGAACCCTCAGCGAATTTGCTTGCTCTCTGGTATCCATGCCCACATTAGCTGGTGTAAGAGACCTCAGTTGTCAGCACTGGTGGGAGCGGTAGCCGGGAATTCCATGCCACGAGTCCCACAGCACACATGATTCCCTCGGTCTGGCCATCTTTCTCACGGGAGACCTGGGAGGGCCCCTTAAAGGAGAGCTGGAAGGGGCCCTTAATGTTTCCCCGCTGTGTGGAGAGAGATGCCTAGGGAATTACACACCAGTCGTACTGGTTTCAATGAAGTTATCTCCTCTGCCCATGACGTCAGTTCTCTTCCATGGTGGTATCCTATGCAAATGGTGACCGTTCATTCCTTTTGCCAGGTGACCAATGCAACGGATGGGTCCTGACTGTGTCTCCGAAGCCCCATTTCAATTCAGTGGCCTTTTACCTCTGTAAATTCAGAAGGGCCGACCAGTTATTTCAGAGGGAATGTTAGTTCTGAGACACAAGAAGCAGGCAAATCTGAGCTTCTATGCAGCTGATCCGGGCTCTGTGTGTTTTCTGAGGGGCCCAGACTGTTCGCACCAGATCCATGTCAGGTCAGCATTGCCTAGTGATTCTGAACAAACAGCATTTAGACAGTTTATGACTCCCTATGCCTGCGCAGCTTAAGAGGTCAGAGACTTGATTTCTCCATGTTCGCCACCATGTTGGATCTCCTATATTGCTACTTTTTAATGTCTGTGCGTGTGCGTGCATATATATATATATATATATATATATATATATATATACTCTCCAGATTTTTCAAAATATGAAATATATGTGTCTTATTATACGCTCCCTAAATTCATTCATATTCATATATGTGGATTTATAACAAACTTTCCACAAGATTATACTCAGAAATAATCATCCACCTGAAATACATATTTCTTTCCTAGTACTGAAAAGTAACTTCATAGAATGGTGCATACAAACTCTAATATTTCTACAGATACTTACCCAGTGTAACATCAATGCAAGTAGATTCCTAGGGGACATGATGTGTATTTTGACGTTCATTTCTATTCAACACTGGTACATTACTATTTCTTCAGTTTATGCACATCATAGGATATATATTTCATCCACAAGTTAGAAAACTTATAGGCATTTGTTTAATGATCAGTCACTTTCTGCTTCAGAATACATGTATTCCTCCATGTTTCTTGACTGGTCTTTTCATAAGACTTTTTCCAATCACAATATTTTCATTTTTCATTATCTCTTATGAAGCAAAACTCAAACACCCTTCATGATAAACCATAATCCTAAAATTACCATTAGATGTATAACTGGTTGGAATGAATGATTATATATCAATATAAGATTTCTTATATATTTTTAGATATCAATTCAATTCATTATTTAAAGTGGAACCAGTTAAATTATTTATTCACAGGATGGTCTATTCATGCATTATCTCTATATTCATAGACACAGGGTACACCTCTGTGTACCCCTAACACTAATGTATATGTCTTCAAAATATTGCTTCCAGAAATGGTGGAAGAAATACTCATGTCACCTGATCCACATATATATTTTATCACAGTAAAATTCTGAACAAAAAATGTAAAGGTCACACTTATGATTGTACCGAAGTCTAAAAGGAAAGTGAACATGGATAACAAAAAAACATCCATGTGAAGATTGCCTAATGCTCTCAAATGTCAATCCTATTGGTGACAACATATTTGTTTCTTCCAATGATTATATATTCAAACTAAACCCTGTTGAAAATGTCTAATCCTATAACTCACTTTATACTTTGCCTGATTTCATAATGTCTCTATTGATACCTGCTTTCCTACTTATTTTCCCCAGTTCATCGTTGTGACTGACTCTTCACATGTGCTGAAATTTTCATTCATTCTCTAACAGAAACCCTATTGCTAAAGAACTTTTGGTCCAAATCCTATACTCACTCTTCTTCCTAAACCTACCGACTATCTTCCTAATCCTACCGACTATCCATTTTGACTGGATGTTCTCTTCTACATTAAATCTACCAAGGTACAAGGTCCTGTGCTTCAAATCATACCTAGATTTCTGTTTCCATACTGATATTTCACCTCTATATTCTTGTAATTATCGCACGTTCTCAATACCATTATTCATCGCCCAGAATGATTCCTAACCCAAATTGAACCTGTTATTAACCCTAAACATACACTGTTCCCTAAATCTCATTTTACAGAAGAGCAGCAACAGAGTTGTTCTTAAAATACAGGGAATTAGGGGACCTTCCACCTGCTGAAAACCTCAAAGGTCCATGCAGAAATGATACCTGCAGAAGTTGTAGGGAGGTATGAAAGACCTGAGAGAGCAAAAGTCCTATTCCAAGTCAAACAACCTGGTCAGGATAAAGGGATGTGTCCGAATCAGCATCTCTCTACTTATTTTAGAGAAGATTGACTAAACCAGACCTGTGTGGAGAGCTGTTCCCAGGTGTCTATGGTTGATATACCATTCTAACTTGTGAAAGTGTTCCAGGAAGTAGGAGCAACCTCCATCTCATGGGACCCTTGGAAGCAAGTGTTAGGATAAAGTGGTTGCCAAGGCAGTGGCCTCATTCAGTTCCAAAGAAAGTGACATACCTCATTTCCTTGGTGATGGAACTCTCTGAACTTGCTATCCAAGAACCAAGACACCGAGAGGCAATCCCAGTCCATGTCCCTGTGGGCTCACTTGATTGGATTTTCCAAGGACAGAGTCAGTCTTTCTTGGTACCTCCTGATGTGAGTACAGCCAAATACCAGGAGAACTCTGAAGAGACACTTTTCCTGCGAAAGCAGGTAGTGGCTGGCCACTTTTTCCTGACAACTTCACAGAGTTGGTCAAGGAAACCAGATCTGATAGAGGACACGCCATTTTGGGGGAACATAATATGGCCCACCAGTCAGAGTTAACTCCGGAGAGTCACAGACCTACTTGAGGGAAGGAGGTGCATTTGTGAGTGTGGGTTTGTTGTTTTGTCTCATGTTCAGAGAATAGGTACGAAAGGCGGTTTGTTTGATTTGAAGTGAACTGTTTCTAGTAAGTCGTTTGACAAGATGAGTGTTTCTATGTCTGTGTATCCCACTGTGTCCGCGGTTGTAGACATGAGAAAAGAAAATGCAACAATGGATGTGTCCTGTCTAGTAGAAAGCTTCCCATTATGCATCCTGCCTAATTTATGAATAGAGTGCGGCTTGCCTTATGGATGGGCAATACCTACTACCTTCCTAAGTCTCTGTTTTCTTCTGAATTCTGGCCACTCTCCAGAATAGGCTCATGGTTTTGTGCCCAAGATATGTAACAACTCCAAGGTCTGTGACATGGCCATGTACAGGATAGCTGAAGGGAATGGCCAGCATCTCAGAAAACTCAGATATCAATGTGACCAGGAAAGTCTCAGTGGATATACCCTGCTTTTGGCCTTTTGCTTACCTATTGTTCTGTTGCCCTGAATATCAGGAAGGTCTTTGCCTCAGGCCACCCCTTTGTGAAGCCTGAAGAAAACAGTTTTCAAATGGAAATGAATGGGCATCACTTGTGGCTCTTTCTTAATTGCTTTGGAAAGGGATGTGTCTGAATTAGCCTCTTGGCCTTGTATGTGGCTGTGACTTTGATTCTCAGCAGCTGATGGATCTAAAGAATGATCCCATGTGTGCATCCAAAAACATAATTGCCAAAAGATCAGTCATTGTGGATGAAGTCTCTCGTCTTCCTCTTTTAGGTTCCTGACTTCCATCAAGTGAGAATTGGTATTCCTTGGGTCAAATGAGTTCTTCAAATCACTGCAGAGGTGCTTAGGTTTTTGCATGACTCCAAATCACATAAAGAATCTATAATTGAAAGTCAGTAGGCCACAAATTGGAGAAACAGAGCAGTATTAACGGGAGGCTTATTTGATCACTCCTGGTTCACAGGAAGGGTGTCCAGGCCAACATGACTTTAGGCAAATGAGGGGCAAGGGAGTTTATTTGGACACTGTCTTTGGGTGAGCCATTCATGGAAACCTTCAGCCAGAGGTTATGATGAGTGACTATATGGAAGAAGATGAGGACCTTGTTTGAGTGTTTTGGTTTTAATTGTGGTCATTTGTGTGGTGGTTGTAAGAAATATCTTGGTCCACCTGGGCTTGAACTCTGGTTGGATTCCCCTTAGAGACTGTGTTCTGGAACTGAACTCAGAGAAGTATTGCCATGAATTGTGTTGGGATATTAGGAGGCCACGCATGAGAGTCGCCCTTGGAAACTGAGATCTAGGCCCAGGGTGGCTTTCCACAGAGCACTGAGAATCTCAGCCAGGATAACACATGATTTTATTCTGAAAGACTTGGCAGCCATAGTTGAGTGTCAAAACACACATGGACCTCACATTGTAGACCTCAATTTACCTGGCTTCATGTGACCTTTTGGCCACTCTTTGGGAAGCCTTGCCTGTGAGAGTTCTCCAGAGCTTTCATTGAAAATGAGCTTCCTCATTATTTAATGGTTTCTGAATGAATTGAAACCCACAGTGCCTCCAACTTCATCCTTAACAATGGCTAGATGAATACCATGTAGTTATTAAAATTTCCATGACCAGGTGGCACTGGAGAACCTTTGAATGTCCTGTTGCTGATCATGAGTATACCAGACAGTGCCTTGATTGACTGGATTTTATGAAAATGTTGTAGAAAAGAGATGCCAGTACGTTTGAGTCTGCTGAGTAGTGGGCCTAGAGCACTGGTGGGCAGGTGTGTGAAAAAACAGCATTAGTAGGGCCATGAGGATCTACCATTGGATTCCAAATGGCTTGTGACTGACATGGTGCAGCCAGCAGATCCTTATTTGTAAAGTCATCTTTTTATATGGAGAGGTTTCAGGGCAATGTTCAGAATAAGGGTCATATGGACAAGGGGGCAATGGGGCAAGCTATGAGGGATAGAAGCCTGGTTGGTGCGTTCTCCTGCACACCCTGACCTACCACACGTGACATAACTCCCTCCAGCACTGTGTCTCAGTTGGGCTCCTTGTATTTCATGAAGCAAATACTAAACTCTCAGTGCAGCAGGAAAAACACCACAAAATTGGAGGAGGACAAAATGACTTCACAGTTCACATGGGGAGACATTTAGTCACCAGTGGTCACTGTTTACCAACAAAGAGAGGATTCAGGCCTCCTGCTTCATGTTAATTGGAAAATAAGAACCCATGTCCTTCAGGTCAAAGTGATGGAGACCCACCTTTGATGTTCTCACTACAAAAGAAGATAAAGCTCCTGAAAACAACCTAAATTTCAAGTGCCCAACCTCAGAGTGAGATTCTCAAAAAGTCCTTAGGCCAGAAGAGCTCCATGTTTGTGGAGTGTTTACCCTGTCCCTTACTTTTAGAAAGTCCTCTACCTCCACCAAAGATGTGAAATCTGGAGCATTTTCCATTCCAGATAGGTATTCACAGATTTTCTAACTCTTCTCCTATAATTGTGTCTTACTTGAGGCGAAAGTAATGTTAAAGAATTGTTCTGGATGAGAGTGGGAAGTATGTGACACTAACACATACCCTATCAGACTCTGAATACTATTTCTAATAGGATGGAGAAAAATAACTCAAACAGAATAGAAATACAAGCAATTTAGAGGAGTCATGGTGTATATTTGGACTTGCCTTTTGCATGATACAGAGTAGGAGTTAAATCTAGTCAATTTTTTGTTGAAATAGTTCTCCATGTGTTTTTAAAGTTAACAAATTGTGAATTCCTGTCTCCCTTTCTCTGTAGCCCATTCAGCACATATATTTTTATATGGATATATAGAATCATACCTGGTACCACACATACATTCTTGTGAGGTGGATGAGTTGGCAGATACAAATTGTGAGAAGAGATCACTCCTACTAAACCGTGTTGGAACTGAATATTCAACCAATGGGTGAGCTTCCATGTTCAGTAAAATGAATATTTTTGGATCTGTGGATGATATATATTTTATGATGAATTTTGATTGACATATATGTTGCTATTTTTTTTTCTGTGTGTGTGTGTGTTTTGTGTCACTCACCTGTTCTGTAAAACAACTTCAGAGAGAGAGGTTAAAAATTCATGCAAAGCTCTGATGGAGGTATCTAATATCTTAGTTTTGGTCTATTGCTTCTTCTAATTGGGTCATTTGTTGTGTCCCATGGACGAGGGCAGTGGTTCCTGTGCCCACCCCTGCAGCAACTCCTATTCCGAATAGGATGGCTAAAGTGAGGGATATATGTTCCCAGTTGAAACGGGTTGTATGCCCCCCTATTTGATCTTCAAATGAACCTGCATCATGATAGAGCACTCTGGGAAACATCTGCACCATTACACAATTAATCACATCTGTTGACCATTTCATGAAAACATAAACAATGTTTAATTATATACAATTATGCTGTTGTAGGGACGGACAAGGCAAGGCACCTAAGATAGCAACGAAGACAGCGAAACCGTCCTATTTGGTTGCAACCAGATTCAGAGGGCATTGCTTCTGTTGTAATCAATTATTCTCCTGAAACTCAAGTATAGGTAGTTTCAGAATTTTGTACCCAACATGTAAGGGAAGGGGCTCAGAAGTTCACAGTCTGCAGAAGTTCAAAAAAGCCGTTGTTGTTTCTGTTTTTTCCTCGGTGCTGGGCAAGTTAACTTTTCAAGGACACCTGGGAGGGAAAGAGCTTTTTCCTACCTTTCTTATTTTTCGCCCCTGACAGCTGTTACCATGGAGCCCTGATGGTAACTTCTTTATCTTAGAAATATAGCCATCTCTGTAAAGCCCCAGCTCACGGCCAGAGGCCTTGTTCAAATATTTTGTGGAAAACAAGTAATGGGGTGTCTAGCATAGAAGTGCTTATTTTTTTAGCCAGTGGCCAAGTAGAACAAGGCAACACTAAAAGAGGAAGTTTATCTACATTGAACTCTTTTATAGGGACTCTTTTGCTGAAAGTCCTAAAGTCAGCCATGGTGAAGACTTCTGTAGAAAGTCAGTTAAGAATTTTCTGTAGGCCTGGTACAGAAGGGGAAGACAGGGAAGGTGGGGCTGACAGCAGCTCCGAGGATCTGAGAATAAGGAAGGAGAGATGTAAAAGAATAATGGGAAAGGGGTTTGGTATTTTCCTAGTAACAAAAACTTGAGCTGCAGAACAGGTAGAGCAGAGGAGAAGACAAGAGTGAGTATCCCAAAATGCATGTGAGGGACTTTAAATTTTTAGTAAACTGTTTTCAGTGATGACAAAGCAACTTTAAAGGCCATTTTCATTACATCTTTGATAGGAGTCTGAGGGCTCTCCTCTGCTAGTTTCAGCTTTGTGTTAGCTGGTAAGAGGACCTGGTGGGTCCCGGTGCGGGCACGGACAGGAGAAGAGAGGAGTGAGTCAGTGGATGAGAACCTGAGTACCTGCTAACTCAGCAAGGGGGCGATGGTCTGAGAACCGGGAGAGGTTTGGGTTTTTGATCTAATAATTGGAGGGGAGAAATCAGGTTGCTGAGGTGAGAATGACAGCAGAGACTCTGGAGCACAAGGCTGAAGGTGAGGATCTATTGGATAAGCATAGTTCAGGATATGAGTGAAGGATGGAAAAGGCCTGCCCATAGGGGAATCTCCTTTCACCCTTTTGAGCACTTGCAGAAGTTAAAAAGGTCACACAGGGCTGGGGATGTGGCTCAATTGTAGCACGCTCGCTTGGCATGCGTGCGGCCCGGGTTTGATCCTCAGCACCACATACAAACAAAGATGTCATGTCCACCAAAAACTAAAAAATAAATATTAAAAATTCTCTCTGTCTCTCTGTCTCTCGCCTCTCTCTTTAAAAAAATTGGTCACGCAGAATTTGAGGATCTAGAGACCCCTCTGGGGGCCATCGGTTTTGGTTATCTAATTGGTAATATGGCCAATGCTGTGTACTGAATTTGATGAGGAGTTTGTGTTCCATCAGGCAGCCCCTGTATGCTCACATCCCCATGACGTACAGAAAAAGTCGGCCAGGCATTCTGGAATTACTAAAAAGGAGTGATGGATTTTTCCTTTCCCCAGGTCCATGATCCTCTTAGTTGTACAAGTCCGATATTTACTGCCATTAGCCCCTTGAACTAAAGACCTTTTATTTGATAGAGGTCCCAATGGGGCCTTAAGCGCTGAGTTTATTGCCCCTGTATCCCCTTCAAAGTTTACTGGGGTCTCCTCCAGTTCAAAAGATACGCTGAGCTCAGGGAGGGGATCTGAGCCCCGACTTTCGTAGTCATGCTGAAGAGTCAGAATGGCTGGCTGGCGTGGCTGCCTCTTTCTAGGGCACTCTTGAACCCAGTGTCCTCTTTCTTTACAGTAGGCACATTGATCTGAGGTCAGGGGTGGCCTCTGGCGTGGGACCAGGTATCCCTTCCTGTCACCCTGTTTCTTAATTTCTGGCCCTTTTGTTGTTGTGACCGGGACCTTAGTCAACTCCTTAGTCTGTCTTTTGTTTCTTTTATCGTCCTTTTGCTCCCTTCTCTTTCTCAGTTTCTCTCTTATAGTATACTCTCTGGGCTTCTCTGACTAAATCTCTCAAAGTCATATCTTGTAATCCATCTAAGCATTGTAACTTTCTTTAAATATCCAAGGCAGCATGCCCAATAAAGGCCATTGTGACAGATGCCTTTTGATCCTCTGCATGAGGATCGAAAGGAGTATATCTCCTATATGCCTCCGTAATTCTCTCTAGAAACATAGAGGAAGATTCATCAGGCCCGCAGGCGTGGTAGCCACGTCACCCCAAATGGAGTAGGGAAATAGCAGTGCCGCTGCCCGTGCCCGGATAAGGCCCAGTCACCAGCTGGTGTGGTAGTCACGTCACCCAAATTGTAGTAGGGGCCAAGCAGGCCTCCGCCCACGCCCGCAACAAAAGCAGACCTGTGACTGACCTGCGGAACAGGCACAGCGGCCTGCCACCATGGTAGACATGACACCCCAATTGGAGTAGTGGCAGAGCAGAGCTTTCTCCTGCGCCCAGTACAAGCACAACGGCCCACCGGCGTGGTAGTCACGTCAACCCAATTGGAGTAGGGGCAGAGCAGAGCCTTTGCCCGCACCCAGAACAGGCCCAGCGATCTGCCAGCATGGTAGTCACGACACCCCAATGGCAGTAGGGCCAGAGCAGAGCCACCACCCGCTCCCGCAAGGTAGGCAGACCTGCACCCGACAGGCGGAACAGGCCCAGCGGCCTGCAAGCGCGGCAGACACGTCAACCCATTTGGTTCTTTGAAAAAATTAAAAAAATCGACAGAACATTAGCCATGCTAATGAAGACAAGAAGAGAGAGAACTCAAATTACTAGCATATGGGATGAAAAAGACAACATCATAACAGATATTTCAGATATACAGAAGATAATCCGAAATTATTTTGAATCTTTGTACTCTAATAAAATAGAAGACGGTGAAGGCATCGATAAATTTCTTAAGTCATATGATCTGCCCGGATTGAGTCAGGAGGATATAGACAACCTAAACAGACCAATATCAATTGAGGAAATAGAAAAAACCATCAAAACACTACCAAGTAAGAAAAGCCCAGGACCTGATGGGTATATAGCAGAGTTTTACAAAACATTTAAAGAGGAACTAATACCAATACTTTTCAAGTTATTTCAGGAAATTGAAAAAGAGGGAATTCTTCCAAATTCATTCTATGAGGTCAACATCACTCTGATTCCTACACCAGACAAAGACACTTCAAAGAAAGAAAACTACAGAACAATATCTCTAATGAACCTAGAGGCAAAAATCCTCAATTAAATTCTGGCAAATCAGATACAAAAGCATATCAAAAAAATTGTGCACCATGATCAAGTAGGATTCATCCGTGGGATGCAAGGCTGGTTCAATATACGGAAATCAATAAATGTTATTCATCACATCAATAGACTTAAAAATAAGAACCATATAATCATCTCGATAGATGCAGAAAAAGCATTCGACAAAGTACAGCATTCCTTTATGTTCAAAACTCTAGAAAAACTAGGGATAACAGGAACATACCTCAATATTGTAAAAGCAATCTATGCTAACTCTCAGGCTAGCATCATTCTGAATGGAGAAAAATTGAAGGCATTCCCCCTAAAATATGGAACAAGACAGGGATGCCCTCTTTCACCACTTCTGTTCAACATAGTTCTCGAAACACTGGCCAGAGCAATTAGACAGACAAAAGAAATTAAAGGCATATAAATAGGAAAAGAAGAACTTATATTATCACTATTGCAGATGACATGATTCTATACCTAGCAGACCCAAAAGGGTCTACAAAGAAACTAATAGAGCTAATAAATGAATTCAGCAAAGTGGCAGGATATAAAATCAACACTCATAAATCAAAGACATTCCTGAATATCAGTGACAAATCCTCTGAAACGGAAATGAGGACAACCACTCCATTCACAATATACTAAAAAAAAAAAAATAATTGGGAATCAACCTAACAAAAGAGGTGCAAGTTTTATACAAGGAAAACTACAGAACCCTAAAGAGAAAAATAGAGGAAGATCTTAGAAGATGTAAAAATGTACCCTGTTCATAGATAGACAGAACTAACATCATCAAAATGGCGATATTACCAAAAGTTCTCTATATGTGTAATGCAATGCAATTCAAAATCCCAACGGCAGTTCTTGTAGAAATAGAGAAAGCAATCATGAAATTCATATGGAAAAATAAAAGACCCAGAATAGCAAAAACAACACTAAGCAGGAAGTGAGAATCAGGCCGTATAGCGATACCAGACTTCAAACTATACTACAGAACAATAGTAAAAAAAATACCATGGTACTGGTACCAAAACAGGTGGGTGGACCAATGGTAAAGAATAAAGGACACAGAAACCAATATAAAAAAATACAACTATCTTATATTTGATAAAGGGGCTAAAAGCATGCAATGGATGAATGATAGCATCTTCAACAAATGGTGCTGGGAAAACTGGAAATCCATATGTAACAAAAAGAAACTGAATCCCTTTTTCTTCCAATGCACAAAAGTTAAATCAAAATGGAACAAGGAGCTTGATATCAAATCAAGACATGGTGTTTGATAGAAGACAAAGTTGTCTACGATCTACATACTGTGGGGTCGCCTCCAAATTCCTCAATAGGACACCCATAGCACAAGCGTTAATAACTAGAATCAACACATGGGACTTACTCAAACTAAAAAGTTTTTTCTCAGCAGAAGAAACAGTAAGAGGGGTAAATAGGGAGCCTACATCCTTGGAACAAATCTTTCCTCCTCACACTTCAGATAGAGCATTAATATCCAGAGTATACAAAGAAAACAAAAAAATTGTCAATAAGATAACAAATAACCCAATCAACAAATGGGCCAAGAACCTGAACAGACACTTCTCAGAGGAGGACATACAATCAATCAACAAGTACATGAAAAAATTCTCACCATCTCCAGCAGTCAGAGAAATGTGAATCAAAACCACCCTAAGATACCATCTCACTCCAGTAAGTTTGGCAGCCATTATGAAGTCAAACAACAACAAGTGCTGGCGAGGATCTGGGGAAACAGGTACACTTGTACATTGCTGGTGGGACTGCAAATTGGTGCAGCCAAATGGGAAAGCAGTATGGAGATTTCTTGGAAAGCTGGGAACGGAACCACCATTTGACCCAGTTATTCCCCTTCTTGGTCTAAAACCTAAAGACCTAAAAAGAGCATGCTACAGGGACACTGCTACATCGATGTTCATAGCAGCACAATTCACAATAGCAAGACTGTGGAACCAACCTAGATGCCCTTCAATAGAAGAATGAATAAAAAAAATGTGGCATTTATACACAATGGAGTATTACTGTGCATTAAAAAATGACAAAATCATAGAATTTGCAGGGACATGGATGGCATTAGAACAGATTATGCTAAGTGAAGCTAGCCAATCCCTAAAAAAACAAATGCCAAATGTCTTCTTTGATATAAGGAGAGTAACTAAGAACAGAGTAGGGACGAGGAGCATGAGAAGAAGATTAACATTAAACAGGGATGAGAGGTGGAAGGGAAAGGGAGAGAGAATGGAAACTGCATGGAAATGGAAGGAGAACCTCAGGGTTATACAAAATTACATACAAGAGGAAGTGAGGGGAAAGGGAAAAATAATACAAGGGGGAGAAATTTATTACTGTAGAGGGTGTAGAGAGAGAAGAGAGGAGGAGAGGGGACGGGAGGGGGGATAGTAGAGGATAGGAAAGGCAGCAGAATACAACAGACACTAGTATGGCAATATATGAATCAATGGATGTGTAAGTGATGTGATTCTGCAATCTGTAAACGGGGCAAAAATGGGAGTTCATAACCCACATAAATCAAAGTGTGAAATATTATTTATCAAGAACTATGTAATGTTTTGAGCAACCATATATAAAAATTAAAAAAAAAAGATAACTAAATTCAGTGAATAATGCACGAGAATCCTAATATTTCTACAGTAACTGACCCAGTTTAAAATCAATGCCAGTAGATTCCTATGGGACATGATGTGTATTTTGACGTTCATTTTTATTCAACAATGGTACATTACTATTTCATGAGTTTATGCACATCATAGGATATATATTTCATCCACAAATTAGCAAATTTATAGGCATTTGATTCAATTTCAATCGCTTCCTGCTTTACAACATATGCATTCCTCCAGGTTTCCTGACTGGTCTTTTCATGAGACTTCTTTCCAAACATATTATTTTCGATTTCCATAATCACTTTTGAAGCAAAATTCACACACTGTTCATGATAAACCAAAACACTAATATTACCATTAGATGTATAATTGGTGGGAATGAATGATTGTATATCAATATAAGATTTCCTGTAATTTTTAAGATATCAGTTCAATCCATTATTTAAAGTTGGAACCAAGTTATATTATTTATTCACTGTATTGTCTATTCGTACTTTATCTCTAAATTCATAGACACAGGGTGCACCTCTTTGTAAACCCAATACTAATTTTACGTCTTGAATATATTGCTTCCAGAAATGGTGGAAGAAATACTCATGTCACCTGATCTACATATACATTTTATCACAGTAGTATTCTGGACAAATAATGTAATGGTCACGGTTATGATTGCACGAAGGACTAAATGGAAAGTGAACATGGATTACTAAAAACATCTATGTCCAGATTGCCTAATGCTCTCAAATGTCAATCCTTTTGGTGACTACATATTTTTTCTTCCTAATATTATGTATTCAAACTCAACCCTTTTGAAAATGTCTAATCCTATCACTCACTTTATACTTTGCCTGATTTCGTAATGTCTCTATTGATATCTGCTTTTCTACATTTTTTCCCAGCTCATCATAGGGACTGACTTTTCATATGTGCTGACTTTAACAATCACTCTGTAACCTAAACCCTATTGTTAAAGAACTTTTGTTCC
This sequence comes from Callospermophilus lateralis, assembly GCF_048772815.1. Lineage (NCBI taxonomy): Eukaryota > Metazoa > Chordata > Mammalia > Rodentia > Sciuridae > Callospermophilus > Callospermophilus lateralis. Next base: position 196,687 of record NW_027511549.1, on the reverse strand, counting down.
AAATGCTATACTCACACTTCTTCCTAAACGTACTATCTTCCTATTTCTATCAACTCTCCCTTTTTGACTGGATGTTCTCTTCTACATTCAATCATTATAGTAAATGTCCGGCGAGCTTCACAGGAGGAAACCACCAACAGACTATCTCATGCAACAGCAAAGGGTTTATTGAGTGTCCAGCATGCTGGTGATCAGAGCTCACTTGAATAGAGCAGATAGCCCTGAGAATAGCTTAAGTAGAGCTTATATACTTTACCTGGAGAGGGCAGGGAGGGAAGTTTATTGATGGATCGGGGTGAGTGGGCGATTTGCGTGCAACTGGGTGAGGGAGCACATTCTGCAGTTGGGCAGTTGGGGACAGCACATACTGGGAACAAGATTTGCAAGCATTTCTCAAGATTTCAACAGTGTTTTGTTAAGCATACAGAAAAACAGGAAGTGACAAGTACCTATTTTACTAACCTTTTATTCCCCACTTCTTCTTCTGGCTACTTTTAATCATAAAAATGATCATTGGGGGGGTGTCACATTCTATGTATACTAATAGGGTATTACCATAAGTTTAACTCGTCCAATTTGAGCCTGGAGAAAAGAAATTACACGGTTGAGAAAACAGGGTTTAATAGTTAGCAATAACATGAGGATTACTATTGGACCGGCCAGGGTTGATAAAAACGTAGTTAACCAGGAAGACTGTGTGAACCAAGACTCAAACCACCTTTTTTGGGCCTCTCTGTCTCGTTGATGCTTTTCAAGGCATCTTTTTAATTTACTCTTAGATTTTATTACAAGTCCAGTATGCTCAGCATACAAACAACTTTCTTCTCTCAATGTAGCACAAAGCCCCCTTCTCTCATGACGAGGAGGTCCAACCCTCGAGTGGTCTGAAAAACAACTTCAGAGAGAGAGGTAAAAGACTCATGCAAAGCTCTGATGGAGGTTTCTAATATCTTAGTTTTGGTCTATTGCTGTCATTTGTTGGGTCATTTGTTGAGTCCCTTGGACAAAGGCAGTGGTTCCCGTGGCCACCAGTGCAGCAATTTCTATTCCTAATAGGATGGCTACATTGAGAGATATATATTTTCAGTGGAACTGGGTTGAATGCCCCCCTATTTGATCTTCAAAGGAATCTGCGTCGTGATAGAGCACTCTGGGAAACATCTGCACGATTACACAATTAATCACATCTGTTGACCATTTCATGAAAACATTAACAATGTTTAAGTATATAGAATCATGCTGTAGTAGGGAAGGACAAGGCAACGCACCTAAGATAGCACTGAAGACAGGGAAACAGTCCTATTTGGTTGCAACCAGATTCAGAGGGCATTCATTCTGTTGTAATCAACTAATCCTCTGAAACCCAAGTTTAGGTAGTTTCAGAATTTTGTACCCAACATGTAAGGGAAGGGGCTCAGAAGTTCACAGTCTGCAGAAGTTGAAAAAAGCAGTTTTTGTTTCTGTTTTTTCCTCGGTTCTGGGCAAGTTAACTTTTCAAGGACACCTGGGAGGGAAAGAGCTTTTTCTTCCCTTTCTTATTTTCCCATTGCCAGCTGTTACTACGGAGCCCAGTTGCTAACTTCGTTAACTTAGAAATGTAGCCATCTCTGTGAAGCCCCACGTCAAGGCCAGAGGCCTTGTTCACATATTTTTGTGAAAAACTAGTAAGGGGGTGTCTGGATTAGGAGTGCTAATTTTTTAGCCAGTGGCCAAGTAGAACAGGGCAACATGAAAATAGGAAGTTTAACTACATTGAACTTTTTTATAGGGACTCTTTTGCTGAAAGTCCTAAAGTCAGCCATGGTGAAGACTTCTGGAGAAGGTCAGTTAAAGACTTTTCTGTGGGCCTGGTATAGAGGGGAAAGACGGAGAAGGTGGGGCTGAGAGCAGCTCCGAGGATCTGAGAATGAGAAAAGAGAGATGTAAAAAAATAATGGGAAAGTGGTTTGGAATTTTCCTAGCAACAAATATTTGAGCAGTAGAACAGGTCAAGCAGAGGGGAAGATGGTAGTGAGTATCCCAAAACGCAGAGGACTTTAAATTTGTAGTAAACTGTTTTCAGTGATGACAAAGCAACTTTAAAGGCCATTTTCATTACATCTTGGATAGAGGTCTGAGGGCTCTCCTCAGCTGGTTTGAGCTTTGGGTTAGTTGGTAAGAGGACCTGGTGGGACCCAGTGCGGGCACTGTCAACAGAAGAGAGGAGTGAGTGGGTGGAGGGGTACCTCATACCTGCTACCTCAGCAAGGGGTCAATGGTCTGAGAACCAGCAGAGGTTTGGGTTTTTGATCTAATAATTGTAGTGGAGAAATCAGGTTGCTGAGGTGGGAGTGACAGCAGAGTCTCTGGAACAGAAGGCTGAAGGTGAGGATCTATTGGATAAGCATAGTTCAGGATGTGAGCGAAGAAGGGAAAAGGCCTCCACATAGTGGAATCTCCTTTCACCCTTTTGAGCACTAGCAGATGTTAAAAAGGTCATGCAGGATTTGAGGATCTAGAATCCCCTCTGGTGGCCATCAGTTTTTGTTATCTAATTCGTAATATGGCCAATGCTGTCTACTGAATTTAATGCAGGGTTTGGGTTCCATCAGGCAGCCCCTGTACGCTAACATCCCCATGACTTACAGAAGAAGTCGGCTTTTCCCCCACACAGCCATGGCTGTTTTTGGCTTTGACAGTCGGCCGGGTAAACACAGTAATCTAGGCTAGCCAACCTGCATCTGGCTCGTGTGTCCCTACATCCATAATATTTGTTTCCATTATCTATGGTAAGGAAGGGATTTAATGGAATTTTAGTGGGATCCTCTTCATCAGGGATATCCCATTAGGAAAGACTTATAGCCAGCTGACAAATGTCTGGGTGGAGAGATGGTCACCAGGTCCCTAAGTGGGCTGCATGCAAGATAGATTATACTTCTTTTCCAGTAGAATTTGTGATCAGCCATCGCTGCTGAACGGGCTGATGAGGGTTAGGACTACTTGTGGCCAAGGGGAGAGTCTATAGGCTTATCCACACGGTGAATATGCAATTTGAAAGTGTTACCAGTCTTTTCCAGTTTCCAGCCAGAGTGTGGACAGGGCGCAGGCTTGAGATGAGAGGCATGGATCCAGGAAGTGATTCCGTTTACCTTTACCACTATAGATGTTATAAGTAGCACCTGGTATGGTCCTTTCCAGTGGGGTTCCAGGGATGACACCTGATATCATCTTACGTAGATGAAGTCTCTTACTTGATATCGATGTGGAGTCCCCTCGTCCCCAGTTTGGTAGGGAGTGGCCAGCTGTTTCCACAGGTATCACTGAGATCTTTCAAGAGCTTTAAGTCTGTCAAACAAGGGGGTGTGAAAGGGATCGTTAGGTCTTAGAGTTGGGCTTTGGTCCGTTACTGGAAGAGAGGCACTCTAGATATTCACAGGGGGTGTGGTTACTCAAAGAAACAGAGGGCATATTTCTTGCACGAAACATTGTATAAGGCATGAGCATAGTCCAATCATTTATGCTGGTCTCTAAGCTTAATTTCGTTGAGGTCTCTTTAATGGTTCTATTTATTCTTTCTACCTGTCCTGAACTCTAGGGTCTGTAAGCACAATAAAACTTCCAATGAATCCCCAGGTTCCTGGCTAACCCCTGACTTACTTGGGCCATGAACGCCGGTGCATTATCAGACCGTATTACCTTTGGCAGGCCGTATCTTTGAAAAATGTCTTTCAGGATCTGCTTGACCACCATTAGCACTGTTTCTTTTTTTTCTCTTTTAGTGGGGAAGGCTTAAATCCATCCTAAAAATGTATCTACATAGACTAGAAGATATTTATGTCCATACCTTGCTGGCTTAATTTCAGTAAAGTCAACTTCCCAGAATTGTCCTGGTCTGGTTCCTCGTAGGTGCTTTCCTGCAGGAAGCTTGGAAGGGTAAGAATTTACCAATTGATGGACTCGACAGGCTTTTTTTACCCATTCAGTTATTTCTTTTTGCTGTGAGTCAGTTAGTGGAAAACTCTGTTCTTGATACTTCAGAAATACCTGCAGTTTCTTTGAACCAAGGTGAGTGAGTTGATGTGCATTTTCTACTGACATATTTAGAGCTGTGACTATAGGAGTTTTTACTGAAGGATTTAGAAATTCCACTTGGGGGCCTTCAGGGTTAAAAGTTATTTTGGACCGGTACTTGGTGAGCAGATCTCTGCCCATCAATGGGGCTAGGAATTCTGGGATTACTAGGAAGGAGTGATGGATTTTTCCTTTCCCCAGTTCCATGATAATCTTAGTTGTCCAAGCCCGATATTTACTGTCATTAGCCCCTTGAACTAGAGACCTTTTATTTGATAGAGGGCCCAATGTGACATTAGGGGTGAGTATATTGCCCCTTTATCCACTTCAAAGATTACTGGGGTCCCCTCCACTTCAAAAGTTACCCTGAACTCGGGGAGGGGATCTGAGCCCCGACTTTCATACTCATCCTCCAGAGTCAGAATGGCTGACTGGCGTGGCTGTCCCTTTCTAGGGCACTCTTTGGCCCAGTGTCCTTTTTTTTTTTTACAGTTGGTACATTGATCTGAGGCCAGGGGTGGCCTCTGGCATGGGACTAGGTATCCCTTCCTGTCTCCCTGTTTCTTAATTTCTGGCCCTTTTGTTGTTGTGACCAGGACCTTAGTCAACGCCTTAGTCTGTCTTTTGTTTCTTTTATCCTCACTTTGCTTCTTTCTCTTCCTCAGTTTCTCTCTTAAGGTATATTTTCTTGGCTTCTCTGACTAAATCTCTCAAAGTCATATCTTGTAATCCATCTAAGCATTGTGACTTTCTTTTAATATCCAGGGCAGCTTGCCCAATAAAGGCCATCATGACAGATGCCTTTTGATCCTCTGCCTGTGGATCGAAAGGAGTATATCTCCTACATGCCTCCATAATTCTCTCTAGAAACATAGAGGGAGATTCATCAGGCCTTTGAATAATCTCTATTACCTTGGCCAAATTAGTTGGTCTCCTAGTGGCCACTTGGAGGCCCACTATTAGAACCTGGCGATAAGTGGACAGATGCTTTCTAACTTCAATGTTGTTGGTGTCCCAGTTGGGTTGTTTCAAGGGAAAACCACCTTTGATTAAGTTGGGAAGATGTGTCCGTCTCCAATCTGGTCAGAGGACATTTTTTTATAGCTTCCAGGAAGATTCTCTTTTGTTCTTCTGTCATGAAGAGAGTCCCTAGGAATTGTTGACAGTCATCCCAAGTAGGCAGGTGTGAAAACATCAATGACTCAACCAGACCTGTGAGCCCGATGGGGTCCTCGGAAAAAGGGGGATTGTTATTTTTCCAGTTATATAGGTCGGAAGAGGAGAAAGGCCAATATTTGTAGGCTTGTATTTTCCCCCCATGGCCTTCGTCAATCAATGGTCCATAGGGACATAGGGGGAGCATCACAGGAGGTCCAGGGTTTTCAATCATTCGCCACCATCAAGTTCCCTTAGCTGGGCTAGCTTCCTCCTGCGGAGGAGGGGCTGTGTGTGCTGCGGGGGAGTTATCTGGAGGGCGCTGGGCCAGCTTAGATTCCTCCAATGGTAGAGAGGCTGAGTCAGCTGCAGGAGAATCACTTAGAGGGTGTTGGTGGTTGGGGGACGAGGGCAGGGTATAATACGGGGGAAGAGAGTCCAGTAGAGTCAAATCTTGTGACTCAGGGATTACAAAGGGTGGAGGAGGAGGAGGAGCAGAGGGTTTGAGAGATCATGGGGAAAGGAGTAGGAGCAGGGGAAGGGACAAAGAAAGGCTTCACCCATTGAGGAGGAGATTTGCAGAGGTCCTGCAAAGTTAAGATATATGGCTGTTGATCCGGATGGCTATGTGTGCCTGGGTGAAAGACAATATCTCTGACTTCTTAAATTAGTGGGAAATAGAAAGATCCTTCTAGGGGCCATCCAAATTCAAAGGTGGGCCATTCTGAGGCACAGAGATTCCGAAAGGTCCAACGTTTTACTAAAAAAGAAAGATTCTGAGCCCTTAAGCGGACTTTGGTCCAGTGATCAAGGGTCAGGGACAGGGGCATTGAAGTGCTGTGTCCCATAATGAAAGATACACAAAGAGTGAATGCAAGACACACGACACAGACAAGACAAGACAATAAAGACATTCAATGGACATCCAAAACTGAGACCAGGACTGAGTAGCCAGCAAAACCCAATGGCCTGGAAATTCCGAATCCGATACAAAATATTACTGAGTCGAGGAGACTATTGTTCCTCGATTTCCCGAGTCTTTGGGAAGTCCCCCAGGGACGTGGCCTGCGGCTCTGTGACACGTCTGTCAGCCACCATCGGAGAGAACTCACGCTCTTCATCGACAGCCATTTTGCCAAGCCCTAACCTTAACACTGAAACAAGAAAGAGGGGCCTTACTTAACCCGAGAGGAACCCGTTAGGGTCTTTTGTCCGCCGCTGCCAAAACTCGGTGGAATCTCCATATGTAAAGGTCGGGCGAGCATGGAAGGAAGAGACCACTAACAGACTGTCTTATCCAACAGCAAAGGGTTTATTCTGGGTCCAGCATGCTGGGGCTCGGAGCTCACTTGAATAGATCAGAGAGCCCTGAGAACAGTTTAAGCAGAACATATATATTTTCCTTGGAGAGGGCAGGGAGGGAAGTTTACTGATGGTTCAGGGCGAGTGGTCGGTTTGCGTGCAACCGGGTGAGGGAGTACATTCTACACTTTGGCACTTGGGGACAGCACATTCTGGGAACAAGATTAGCAAACAGTTCTCAAGATTTTAACAGTGTTTTGTTAAGCATACAGAAAAACAGGAAGTGACAAGTACCTATTTTATTAACCTTTCACTACCGACTATCCTTTTTGACTGAATGTTCTCTTTTACATTCTATGATCCAAAGTACAAGGTCTTATGCCATTGTATATCAATTTATTCAAAGCTAAGTATCCCAATCAAGGGCCCAGTGCCCTTCTGGGCTTCAAATGTTACTTAGATTTCTGTTTTTATACATATATTTCACCTATATATTTTTATACATATTGCAGGTTCCCAATACCATTATTTATTCAGCATAATGATTCCTAACCCAAATCAAACATGTTATTAACCCTAACCATACATGGTTCCCTCAATCTAACTTTACAGAAGAGCAGGGACAGAGTTGGTCTTACAATACAGGAATATAGGGAATCTTCCACCTGCTGATAACCTCAAAGGTCCATGCAGATATAATCTCTGGAGAAGATGTAGGCAACTCTGAAAGACTTGAGAGTGCAAAAGTCACCTTCCATGGAAAACAACCTGGTCAGGGTGAAGTTTTCTGTCTGAATCAGCCTCTCCATTCTTAATGTAGAGAAGATGGACCAAATGAGACCTGTGTGGAGAGCTGCTCCTGGGTGCCTATGGGTGATATACCATTCTAACTTGTGAAAGTGTCACAGGAAGCAGGGGCAGCCTCCATCTCATGGGAAGCTTGGAAGCAACTCTTAGGACAGATTGGTTGCCAAGGCAGTGAACTCATTCAGTTTCTGACGGAAGTGACCTCACCTCACTTCCTTGGTGATGGAACTCTGTGAACTTGCGATCCAGGAAGCCAGTCAAACATTGACAGTCCCAGTCCCAGTCTCAGTGGTTATACTTTTTGAATTTCCCAAAGATAGAGTCAGTCTTTCTTGGTACCTACTAATGTTAGGATGGCCAAATGGCAGGAAAACTCTGAAGAGGGGCCTTTCCTGAGAAAACAGGTAGTGGCTCACCGCTGGCTCCTGACAACTTCAGAGAGTTGGAAAAGGACACAAAATCTGAGACAGGACAGGCCATTTCGGGGGAACGTAGAATGGCCCACAGTCAGAGGACACTCCAAATAGTCACAACCTACTTGGAGGAAAGAGGTGCCTTTGTGGGTGTGGGTGTGGGTTTGTGGTTTTGGCTCATGTTCTGAGAAGAGGTAGGAAATGAGGTTTGTTTAGTTTGGGGTGAATTGTTTCTAGTAAGTCATTTGACAATGCGAGTGTTTCTGTGTCGCTGTATCCCGCTGTGTCCGTTATTGTAGATATTAGAAAAGAGAAAGCATCAATGGATGTGTCCTGTCTTTTAGAAAGCTTACCAGCATTCATGCTGCCCAATTTATAAATGGAATGCGGCTTGCCATAATGATGGGCAACACCTACGATCTTCCTTAGTTCCTGTTTTCTTCCTGAAATCTGGCCACTCTCCATAATATGCTCATGGTTTTGTATCCAAGATATGTACCACCTCCATGCTCTGTGACATGGCCATGTACTGAATAACTGAAGTGAATTGCGAGCATCTCAGAAAACTCACATACCTGTTTAACCTGTAAAGTCTCATTGGAGAAACCCTGCTTTGGGCCTTTTGCTTACCTATTGTTCTGTTTCCCTGAATGTCAGGAAGGTCTTTGCCTCAGCACAACGCTTTGCGAAGTCTAAAGAAAACCTTTTTCAAATAAAAAAGAATGGGCATCAGCTGTGGCTCTTTGCTTAATTGCTTTGCAAAGAGATGTGTATGAATCAGCATCTTGGCCCTGTGTTTGGCTGTAGCTTAGATGCTCAGCAACTGATGGATCTAAAGAAAGATCCCATGTGTACATCCAAAACCAAAATAGCAAAAGAGCAGTCATTGTGGATGAAGTCTTTCGCCTTCCTCTGTAAGGTTTCTGACATCAATCAAGTGAGAATAGGGATCCTTAGGTCAAATGAGTTCTTCAGTTCCCTGCAGAGGCTAGCCCATAGGTGGTTGGGTTTTCTCATGACTCCAATTCATATAAAGAATTTAAACCCCACAGTCAGTAGTTCTCAAATTTGAGAAGTGGATCAGTATTAACGGCAGGCCTATTTGATCACTCCTGGTTCACAGGAAGGGTGTCCAGGTCACGCAGAATTTAGGTAAATGAGGGGCAAGAAAGCATATTTTGGACACTCTCTTGGGCTGTATTCCTCATGAAAATCTCCAGTCAGAGGTTATGATGAGTGTCTATATGGAAGAAGATGAGGGCCATGTGGGAGTGTTTTGGATTTAATTGTGGTTATTTTTGTGGCAGTTGGAAGGGATGACTGAGTCCACCTGGGTTTGAACTCTGGTGTGATTCCCCTTAGAGGCTGAGTACAGGAACTGAACTTAGAGAAGTATTGCCATGAATTGTGTTGGGATTTTAAAAGACCAAGCATGAGAGTCACCCTTGGAAACTGAGATCTAGGCCCAGGGTGGCTTTCCAGAGACCACTGGGAATCTCAGGCTTGATATCACATGATTTTATTCTTAACGACTTGGCAGTCTTAGTTGAGAGTCAAAACACACATGGACGTTACATTGTAGACCTCAATGGGCCTGGATTTATGTGACACTTTGGCCAATCTTTGGGAAACCTTGCCAGTGAGAGTTCTCCAGAACTTCATTTGAAATGAACTTCCACAACATTTAATGGTCCCTGAATGAATTGAAACCCACATGCTGCCAACTTCATCCTTGAAAAATTGCTAGATAAATACCATGAAATTTTTGAAATTCCCATGACCAGATGGCACTGGAGAAACTTTGGTTGTCCTGTTGCTGAACATGATTATTCAGGACAGTGACTTGATTGACTGAATTTCATGAAAATGGTGTATAACAGAGATTCCAGGAAGTTGGACCCTGCAGAGTAGTGGGCCTAGTGCAGTGAAGGGCAGGTGTGTGATAAAAAAAAATCTGTGGTGGGGCCATGTGGATCTGCCATTGTCTTCCAATTGTCTTGTGACTGACATGGTGCAGCCAGCAGACGCTTCTATGTAAAGGTATCTTTTTATATGGAGAGGTTTCAGGCCAATGTTCAGAATCCGGTTGCTATGGTCAAGGAGGCAAGCTATGTGGAAGAGAAGCCTGGTTGGTACATTCTTCTGCAGGTCCTGACCCACCACAGGTGACAGAACTCCCTCCAGCACTGTGTCCCAGGTGAATTCCTTGTATTTCTTGAAGCAAATACGAAACTCCCAGTGCAGCAGCAAGAAACACCAGGAAAACTGGAGGATGACCAAATGGCTTCAGAGTCCACAAGAGTAGACAATTAGTCCCCAGTGGCCACAGTTTACCTACAAACAGAAAATTAAAGACAGCTTCCTCATGTTTATTGGAAAATAAGAAATCATGTATTCCAGGTCACATAGAAGCATACCCAGATTTGATTGTCTCACTACAAAGGAAGCTAAATCTCCTGACTACAACACATATTTCAAGTGCCCAACCTCAGAGGTAGTTCCTCAAGAAGTCTTTAGTCCAGCAGAGCTCCATGTTTGTGGAGTGTTTACCCTGTCCCTTACTTTTGGAATCTCCTCTACCACCTCCAAGTTTGTGAACTCGTGAGCATATTTGATTCCAGATATGTATTCACAGATTTTCTAACTCTTCTCCTCTAATTGTGTCTAACTTGGGGCCAAGGTAATCTCAAGGCATTGTTATGCATGAGAGTGGGAAGATACTTTTGTAGCATATATTTGCATAAACATTGGAATCATTTTCCAAATGATTCCAAATCCCTGACACAAACCCATGCCAACTAGACTTTGACTACTAATTCTAATATGATGGAGAAAATTAACCCAAACAGAATAGAAATACAAGCAGTTCAGAGGACGAATGGTGTATCATTGGAATTGCCTTTTGCTTTATATAGGGTAGGAGTTATAAATCTAGTCAATTTTTTGTTGAAATGGTTCTCCATGTGTTTTTCAAGTTAACAATTATGTGAATTCCTGTCTACCTTTCTCTGTATCCTATTCAGGGCATGTATTTTTATATGCACATATAGAATCCTACCTGGTACCACACGTACATTCTTTTGAGGTGGCTCACTTGGCAGACACAAATTGTGAAAAGAGTTCACTCCTCCTAAACGCTGTTGAAACTGAAAATTCAAACTATTGATGAGCTTCCTAGTACAATAAAATTATACATGAATCCATGTTCAGTAAAACGAATTTATCTGGATCTGTGGATGACATATATTTCGTGGTGAATTTCAATTGGCTTATATTGCTACTTTTTAATGTCTGTTTGTGTGCGTGCCTGTGTGTGTGTGTGTGTGTGTGTTTATATATATATATATATATATATATATATATATATATATATATATATATATACACACACACTCTACAGATTTTTCAAAATATGAAATATATGTGTCTTATTATACACTCCGTAAATTCATTCATATTCATGTATGTGGATTAATAATCAACTTTTCACAAGATTATTCTGAGAAATATTCATCCACCTGAACTACATATTTGATTCCTAGTACTGAAAACTAACAGTAAATGGTGCATACAAATCCTAATATCTCTGCAGTAACTGACACAGTTTTATGTCAATGCAAGTAGATTCCTATGGGACGTGATGTGTATTTTGTCTTTCATTTTTATTCAATACTGGTACATTACTTTTTCTTCAGTTAATGCACATGGTAGGATATATATTTAATCCACTAGTTCAGAAATTTATAGGCATTTTGTCTTACTTTCCATCACTTCCTAATTCAGAAAACATGTTTTCCACAGGGTTTCTTGACTGGTCTTTTCATGAGACTTCTTTCACAAAATGCAAAGGTCACACTTATGTTTGTACCGAAGTCGAAATGGAAAGTGAGTATGGATTACTAAAAACATCTATGTCCAGGTTGCCTAATGCTATCAATTGTCAATCCTATTGGTGACTACATATTTGTTTCTTCCTAAGATTATATATTCAACCTCAACACTGTTGAAAATGCCTGATCCTATCACGTACTTTATACTTTTTCTGATTTCCTAATGTCTCTATTGATATATGGTTTCCTACATATTTTCCAGAGTTCATCAATGTGACTGGCTCTTCACATGTCATGATATTTACATTCATTCTCTACCCGAAACCCTACTGTTAAAGAACGTTTGGTTCAAATCCTATACTCACTCTGCTTTCTAAACCTACTGAATATCTTCCTAATCCTACTGACTATCCTTTTGACCGGATGTTCTTTTCGACATTCAATCATCCAAGGTACAAGGTCCTATGCCATTGTATATCAATTTATCTGAGACATCTGTGCAGAATATAATTCAAAGCTGAGTATCCCAATCAAGGGCCCAATGCACTTCTGGGTTTCAAATCTTACCTAGATTTCTGTGTTCATACTTATATTTCACCTATATATTCTTGTAAATATCGCAGGTTCCCAAAACCATTATTCATCGCACAGAATGATTCCTAACCCAAATCAAACCTGTTATTAACCCTAAGCATACACTGTTCCATCAATCTATCTTTACAATAGAGCAGGGACAGAGTTGGTCTTACAATACAGGAATTTAGGGTATCTTCCACCTGCTGAAACCTCAAAGGTCCATGCAGAAATGATCCCTGGAGAAGACTTAGGCAGCTATGAAGGACCTGAGAGCGCAAAATCATCTTCCATGGCAAAAAAACCGGTCAGGATGAAGTATTGTGTCTGAATCAGTCGCTCTGTTCTTAATGTAGAGAAGATGGACAAAACCAGGCCTGTGTGGAGAGCTGTTCCATGGTGCCTGTGGTTGATATACCATTCTAACTTATGACTGAGTCAGAGAAAGTAGGGGCAGCCTCCATCTCATGGGACCTTTGTAAACAACTGTTAGGACAAAGTGGTTGCCAAGGTATTGACCTCATTCAATTCCTGAAGGAAGTGACCTACCTCACTTCCTTGGTGATACAACTCTCTGAACTTGGGATCCAGGAAGCCAGGCACCCAGAGCCAGTGCCAGTCCCATTCCCAGTGGGCACACTTGTTTGAATTTTCCAAGGAAAGAGTCAGTCTTTCTTGGTACCTCCTGATGTGAGGATGACCAAATGCCAGGAGAACTCTGAAGAGGGGCCTTTCCTGAGAAAGCAGGTAGTGGCTCATTGCTGGCTCCTGACAACTTAACAGAGTTGGCAAAAGGGACCTGATCTGATACAGGACAGGCCATTTTGGGGGAACATAGTATGGTCCACCAGTCAGAGGACACTCCGGATAGTCACAGACCTAGTTGTGGGAATGAGGTGCCTTAGTGGGTGTGGGTGTGAGTTCGTGGTTTTGTCTCATGTTCTGAGAATAGGTAGCAAAGGTGGTTTGTTTGGTTTGGAGTCGACTGTTTCTAGTAAGTCGTTTGAGAAGGCGAGTTTTTCTATGTCTGTGTATCCACTGTGTCCGTGGTTGTAGTTATTAGAAAAGCCAATACATCAATGGAGGTGTCCTGACTAGTAGGAAGCTTCCAGGCATTTATTCTGCCCTTTTTATGAATGGACTGCAGCTTGCCTTATGGATAGACAACACCTACTATCTTCCCAAGTTTCTGTTCACCTCCTGATTTCTGGCCTCTCTCCAGAATAGGCTCATGGTTTTGTGTCCAAGATATGTACCACCTCCAAACTCTGTGACATAGCCATATACTGGATAGCTGAATGGAATGGGAACATCTCAGAAACCTCAGAGATCAGTGTAACCAGAAAAGTCTCAGTGGAGAAACCCTGCTTTGGGCAATTTGCTTACCTATGGTTCCCTTGCCCTGAATGTTAGGAATGTCTTTGCCTCAGGCCACCCGTTTGTGGAGCCTGAAGAAAACAGTTTTCAAATTGAAAGGAATGGGCATCACCTGTGGCTCTTTGCTTAATTACTTTGGAAAGGGATGTGTCTGAATCAGCCTCTTGGCCCTGTGTGAGGTTGTGGCTTTGATTCTCAGAACCTGATAGATCTAAAGAAAAATCCCATGTGTGCATCCAAAACCAAAATTGCCAAAAGAGCAGTCATTGCTGATGAAGTCTTTCACCTCCCTTTGTAAGTTTTTTGACCTCTATCAAGTGAGAATAGGAAAGATACACCAAGTCAATTGGTGGCTCCTATTGGAAAAATTCTATCACTGATGACAGCATCAGCATAAGTACCCCAACACTACAACAATTCGCTGCAGCAGCAGATAGTTCACAATGCATACAAGTGAGTTCACAATGCATACAAGTGATACATAATCCAGGCAAGTTCTGCAAGCAGTTCAGTGATGGCTATTGCAGAATCTGTAGATTGGTTTTATCTTTGTCTTCACTTACACTGGGATGAAAATAGGAATTCTGGCAGTAATGGCTAAAGAAAAAATTATGTAACATTCCTGAGGGCACTAAAAGAAAACAATTTTCTTAACAATTTACATTATCTTGAAGAGAATAATTAAATATAATGAAAAGGAAAAGTGAAAGTAAACAAGCACGTCTGTTAACCTCCTATTTTTTCACATATTAAGACAATCCTGAACAGTTGTTTTCCCAATTTAAATTAAACAATTTAATTCACGTGAATAAAAAAAATGGATATATTATTTCATTAGCACTCATCATATGTGATATATGGACATATGCACATTCAAATATATAACACAAAACACAAGTGTGCACACATAATAAATACATACAACACATAATATAATAGTAAAGGCCTTATATCTTTTTACATGTGAAATCATCATTGCAATGTTTAAAAACTCTATAGTCAAAAAATAGAACTGATAAGCAAAACATTATCCTAGGTCTGTATGAGCTCAAAAAAAAAAAACAAAAGAGAACTTCATGATGTGGGAAAGGGCAATAATAAAATAGATATTGAAAAAAGCATCCCTGTTCTGTCGCAGATGTAAGGATAGCCAAACTGGAGTTTTCGATATCAGCTGTTATGGATTTGAGCCAAATCATCTTATTTTGGTCTATTGAAAGCGCTTCAGTTAATCTCTCTGGAATCCAAATCGGCTGCTGTTCTCCTTTTGGAAACACATAAACAGACCCCCGACTCCAGGCAATCACTGGGTCGGGACCTTAGTTAATCTCTCTGGAATCCAAATCGGCTGCTGTTCTTCCTGTGGAAACCCAAAAACAGACCTTCAACTCCAGAAAATTAATGGGTCAGGACCTTTCCATTTTCCTGTTAGAATATCCTTCCAAAGTACCTCGGGCTTATACACATTTTTTGGACACTTATGCCTTTCTGCAGCACTAAGTCCTGAAAATCCAAATTTAAAAAGTTTAGATTAAAAAGGGTTATTTTAATTTTATCTTTGGGGAATTTATATTCCTTCCCAATTCTGTCTTCTTACTTTAATAAATACATTTTAATAGTGTGATGTGCTCTTTCAACTATAGCTTGTCCCTGTGGATTGTATGGGTTTCCTGTTATATGAGTAATGCCAAATGATGAGCAAAATGGTTTAAAAGAGGTAGAAGTATAACCGGGGGCATTATCTGTTTTTTACTGTTTTGGAATGACCACAGTGGCAAAATTTTGTAAGCAATGAGCTATAACATCTTTAGTTTTTTTTTTTCCCCCATGAAGGGAGCCCATCAAAAATCCAGAAGAAGTATCAACTGTAACATGCAAATATTTAACTTTTCCAAATTCTGGCAAGTGTGTGACTTCCATCTGCCATATATGGTAAGGTATCAATCCTCTAGGATTGACTCTAAGATTAAAATGTGGTAAAATGGTCACACAATTTTGACATTGTTTTATTATTTGTCTAGCTTGCTCCTTAGTTATTTTAAAATGCTTTTGTAAAGTATTAGCATTGATATGGAACTTTTCATGAAAATTTATAGCTTCTTCTAGTGTAGAGAAAATATGTATGTATGTCATGTGTAGTTTTACCTGCTAAATCATTGCCCAAACTAAGGGCTCCAGGCAATCCTGTATGTGCCAAGATATGTCCTATTAAGAATGGATCTTTTCTGTCCCAGATTAGACTTTGTATACTGGAAAGCAAAGAGAAAACAGTAGAGGAAGGGGAAATCCTACCAGCATCTTCAAGGGATACTATAGCATTAACTATATACTGACTATTGGAAAATAAATTAAACACAGAATCTTTAAACATCACAAAAGCTTATAATACTGCATTAAGCTCTACCTTTTGAGCTGATTGTTGGGGTGCTAAAAATGTAAAAATTTGATCAGGTGTAACTATTGCTGCTGTACCATTATTTGACCCATCAGTGAATATATTTGGAGCATTCATGATAGGTGTTTTCTTGTAATTTTTGGAAAAATTACAGGATGCAATGACCCAAAAGACAATAAAAGATTAGATGGTAAGTGGTTATCAAATGAAACATTAGATTTACACAGGATTATTGCCCAAGTATTTAACTCATTAGCTAATTCATCAATTTGATTCATAGTGTATGGAGTAATAATTTTATTGGGAGAAATTCCAAACACTCCCTTTGCTGCTTTTATTCCTATTAGTATTAATTGTCCCTAAGCCTCAGGATACCTAGTAATAATAGTGTTAGAAGAATAAGATAAATGTATCCATAATAATGGACCTTCTTGCCAAAATATTCCTGTAGGAATATTTTTTTGTTGGTAGCACAATGAATAATAGAGGCATTATTTTATCAAATCTATCCAAATGCATATTTCCCATATATGTTTCAATGATTTTTAATGCCTTTCTTGCTTCAGGCATTAACATTCTGGGTGAATTTGGATCAGATGGACCTTTTAGGATATCAAATATAGGTCCCAACTCTCCTGTTGGTATACCTAGATAAGGCCTTATCCAATTAATGTCTCCTAATAACTTTTGAAATTCATTAATTGATTTGAGTTGATCTACTCGTATTTGAATTTTTGGTGGACTGACCATGGTTGAGGATAATAGAACTCCTAAATAATTAATTGGAAAATTTAATTGTACTTTATCAATTGATATGCTTGATTATAATTTTTTAATAAGTTTGTAAGTGTGGCATAACATTCTAGCAATGGGTTTTTAACTTGTGTGCTAATAACACATCATCCATATTGTGAAATATTTGTAGTTCAGGATTTTGATTTCTAAGTGGCTGGATTACTTTGTTAACATAAATTTGACAAATAGTTGGGCTGTTAGCCATCCCTTGAGGGAATACTTTCCACTCATACCTCTGATCAGGACCTTCATGATTCAGTGCAGGGATAGTAAATGCAAAACTTGGACTATCCTCAGGAAGAATTGGAAATGAAAAAAAAAACAATCTTTAATATGTATAACTAAAACATACCAAGTTTTTGGCAAAGCAGACAATTGAGGAATCCTTGATTGAGCAGGTCCCAAAATAACCATCTCATTATTAATGGCTCTTAAATCTTCCAATAATCTCCATTTACCAGATTTCTTTTTGATGACAAAAATGAAAGTATAATGGGGAGATACAGAAGGTTGTATATGTTCTTCCGCTAATTGTTGTTTGACCAGGAACTGGGCTGCTTGTATCTTTTCTTTAGTCAGGGTCCACTGAAGAAGCCATACTGGTCTTTCTGATTTCCAAGTAATGTTTTATTGTCTCAGTGGCCCTTTCTGAAAATCCAACCCATGTCTGTCTGTTGCTTGGTCTATTTGTATTGGTGCTGATATACCTTGATCTTGTTTTTCTAATCTTTTTTCCTTTCCTAAAACCTTCTCTAGCCATAATAGTGGGTGCATTTTGATTGATGTTATTTGTTAATGTCAAACCTAATTGATCTAGGACATCTCATCCCCATAAATTTACGGGACGATGATCCAATACATATGGCTGTATAGTTCTTTCACATTCTTCAGGATCCTTCCAATCCAATGCCATTGCACTTCTATGGGGATTAGTTGCCACTCCTAGGTCTCAAAGTATTTTAGTGTACTGTTGTAATGGCCAATGTTTTGGCCATTCTTGATGAGAGACGATGCTAACATCTGCACCTGTATCAAGTAGCCCATTAAATTCATGTCCTTGAATATTTAGTTTTAGCCTGGGGCGAGAATCTAAATTTAAAGAAAGTATAACCAAATCTACACCTGTGGAGCCTAATCCCTTGGAACCTCTTTCTACAGCACGACTGGAAAATTTATCATGCAGACTGAGTATTATTAGTAACTGTGCTATTCTATCTCCTGGTGAAATTACTGATATGTCCTTTGGAGAACTGGGTATAATTTTATTTCACCTTCATAATCGGGATCAATTACCCAAGGACTTATCATAAGTCCTTTTAGATTAGAAGAGCTGCGTCCCAATAATAAGCCTACCGTTCCTTTGAGAAGAGGTCCTCTCACCCTGTGTGAATGATTTGAACCCCCATCTCTACAGTTAGTACTGATCTGACGGAGGTGCAGATATCTAACCCTGCGCTCCCTCTGATTTGTCTGATGAGGCGTCTGATGGACAATGTGTCCTGGGCACTACACTGATGGGGTTGCTGGGTTACTCCAGTGCTCTGTATATTTGTGGTTTTGGGCCCCAGAGCATTGGGCTACCCTGTCCATTTTTTGGCAATGGAGCCCGATGCCTTTCTCCATGATATCGTGGATAAACAGCTAGTCCTTGTTCATTTTTGATAATGAAATACCCTCTATGGTGGTTTGAGAACGGCATTCATTAGCCCAATGTCTCCCTCTACGGCATCGTGGGCAAATACCCACGTATTCTACTCCTTTGGTACCTAGTTTTGTTAAACCCTCTTCCTATGGAGCAATTCCTTTTAAAATGTCCTGTTTGTTCACAATTGTAGCATGTTCCTGGTCTGGCATCTAAAGCCTGTTTTACTGCAGCTGCCACAAATTGCCCTTGTTCATTGATGTCTCTGGCATCTAAAGCCTGTTTTACTGCAGCTGCCATGACTTTCTCTTATTCATTAATGTCTTTACATAATTTAATATATGTGTTTAAATCTTCATGTTTCCATGGTCTAGTGATATCTCTGCACCAACGATTCGCTTGGTCATAAGCCAGTTTTTTATTAATGGCATTGCTTGTTCTGTATTCCCCAAAACTCTGATAGCTGTTTGAATAAGCCTATCTACAAATTCAGTGGAAGATTCATTAGCTCCTTGTATTACCTTAGATAATTGACCTTGTAAACCTCCATGTCGTTGTAAAGTCTTCCATGCCCTAACCGCCTCTGCAGCAATTTTTGCGTATACGCCAGGATCATATGCAATTGGTTGCTGCTGATCCTCATAAGGTCCCTTTCTAACAACATATCTAGATTTCTCTGAGGATAACCAGTTTCTGCATTACGCCTAGCCGTCTCCTTGCAAAATTCCTCATTGGCAACCTTCCATAAAAGGTATTGACCTCCATTTAGCACAGCTTTACACATATTAGCCCAATCTACTGGTGTCATATTCAAGTTGTTAATGGATTCGACCAAGCTTACAATGAAGGGTGCTTGAGGAACATAGGTTGTTACAGCCCCTTTTAGCTGCTTCACTATTTTGAAATTTAAAGCATGGTGAATTCGCTGCCCTCCTACCTCAAAATCAGGGCATGTTCATACTTGAGATCCTGTCTCAGGATCCGAACTATCAACTATGGGGTTTGGGGGCCTCCCAGCATATGGAGGTGGCCTTGTTATTTGGACATTTACATCCTCTGGTGATAGAAAGGTGTTAGTAACAGTCTCCTGTAGAGGAGGCGCTGTTGGTTGGACATTTACGCCCTCTAGTGATAGAAAGTTGTTAGTAGCAGTCTCCTTTTGTAACTTTGCCCCTGATGGCTTTTTCTGCCCTAAGCTTTGTTCTTCTATCTTTGTCTGAACTGAAGTCTTTGGACTAAGCAAACCAGATATGAACGTCCTCAATGGCAATGTGCCAACTGGCAGAGTCCCTGGGCTGTTCTTTTACCCCCTTTTAAATCTTCACCATGATGGTTCCATTATGGTATATTTAACAACTCCTTAAAAATCCATGGGCTACATTTTTGTATTGTATCAAGGTATGCCCTGACTGTTCTTGACTTTACTGAGATGCCTCCTTCCTCTAACAATTTACTTAACACTCTTTCAGTTTGTTTTTTTACTAATTTCTGATCCCGTATTTCTACTATAATACAAACCAACAAGACGATGCCAAACAAAACCGAGACAGAATAAAATAAAAAGGGAACAACAAAAAGTCATTATAGCCTTTATATCCTACTGACATGTGCATCCGTCCTTTCTCCCTATCTGTTCCTCAGAAGTAAATAATTTTTTCTCAGATGTGAGCGGTTTTTCATCCATCTCACTCATCTCCATGGACAGGCAACAAAAGTGAAGCAAAACAAAAGAGGAATCTTAAATGGCTACCCATCCTCTCGCCCTTCGCTCAGGGGCGAGCAGTTTACCTTATCACTTACCCTCAGTGGCTCCCCGTGCAAGCCATAAAAATGCTGCAGTCTGGCTGGGCACGATTCAAGAGCCACTTTTCAAAAGAAACAAACTTTATTTTTAGAACCACACATGCCAAACAAAACAGCTCGTCAGGAAAAACCCTCAGAGCCCAACTGCCACCACTGGCTTCCTTGCAAAGTTTCTGTCACACCCACAAGCCTCTCCACCTCCCACAATCCTCCTGCTCTTGAGGCTATTTAGCTGGGTCAGGTGGGTGGAGCCAAAAAAGTCCCACAATGAGCAGCTCTGTGGTCTGAAAGGGCAGGGAAACTGCCCAATGATCATCACTGCAGAGGAGCCAATCAGCTAGATGTTGCTGGGGCCGCTGTGAGCCAATAATCATCTGGCAGGGGAATGTTGCTGGTAGCTGGAAGTTTAATGGGGCCCCTTAAGCTGTGGCTTTCAACAAATTGGTGTCTCCTTTCTCTGTAGACTATTCAGCACGTGTATTTTTATATGCACATATAGAATCCTACCTGTTATCACACGTACATTTTTGTGAGGTTGCTGAGTAGGCAGATACAAGTTATGAGAAGAGATCACTCCTCTTAAATACTGTTGGAATTGAAAATTCAACCTATGGGTGAGCTTGCTAGTAGAACAACATTATATATAGATCCATTTTCAGTGAAATCAATATTTTTGCACCTGTGGATGATACATATTTCATGATGAATTTCGATTGGCAAATATATTGCTAGTTTTAATGTCTGTGTTTGTGTGTGTGTGTGTGTGTGTGTATATATATATATATATATATATATATATATATATATATACTCTCCAAATTTTTCAAAATATGAAATATATGAATCTTATTATACACTCCTTAAAATCATTCATATTTATGTATGTGGATTTATGATCAACTATTCACAAGATTATTCTCAGAAATATTCATCCACCTTAAATACAGATTTGTTTCCTAGTACTGAAGACTAACTTCAGTGAATGGTGCACACAAATCCTAATATTTCTACAGTAAAACCTAGTTCAACATCAATGCAAGCATTTTCCTATGGGACATGATGTGTATTTTGCAGTTCATTTTTATTAAACAGTGGTACATTACTATTTTTTCAGTTTATGCACATCATATGATATATATTTCATCCACAAGTTCACAAATTTATAGGCATTTGTTTCAATTTCAATCACCTCCTGCTTCAGAACACATATATTCCTCCAGGGTTCTTGACTGGTCTTGTCATGAGACTTCTTTCCAAACACATTATTTTTGATTTTCATAATCATATTTGAAGCAAAACTCACACACTCTTCATGATAAACCATAACCCTAATATTACCGTTAGATGTATAACTGGTTGTAATGAATGTATGAATATCAATTTAAGATTTCCAGTATATTTTCAGATATCAAATCAATCCACTATTTAAAGTTGGAACCAGTTATATTATTTATTCACAGTATGGTCTATTCATACATTATTTCTATATCCATTGACACAGGGTACTCCACTTTTTTCCCCCAATATTTATACGTCTTCAAAATATTGCCCCCAGTAATGGTGGAAGAAATGCTCATGTCACCTGATCTACATATAAATTTTAACACAGTAATATTCTGGACACAGAAAGCAAAAGTCACTCTTATGATTGTAGCAAAGCCTAAAAGAAAAGTGAGCATGGATTACTAAAAATATCCATGTCCCGGTTTCTTAATGCTGTAAAATGTAAATCCTATTGATAAATCCTATGTATTTGTTTCTTTCTAAGATTATATATTCAAACTCAACCCTGTTCAAAATGTCTAATCCTATCCCTCACTTTATACATTGCCTGATTTCTTAATGTCTCTATTGATATCTGCTTTCCTACATATTTTCCCCATTTCATCATTGTGTCTCACTCTTCACATGTGCTGATATTTACATTCACTCTCTTATTGTAAACCAATTGCTAAAAATCTTTTGGTCCAAATCCTATACTCATTGTTGTTTCTAAACCTAGAGAATATCGTCCTAAACCTATGGACTTTCCCTTTGTGACTGGATGTTCTCTTCAACTTTCAATCATCCAAGGTACAAGGTCCTATGTCATTGTATATCGATTTATCTGAGACATCTGTGCAGAACATAATTCAAAGATAAGTAACCCACTCAAGGGCCCAATGCCCATCTGAGCTTCAAATCCTGCCTAGATTTCTGTTTTCATACTTTTATTTTACCTATATATTCTTGTAAATATTGCAGATTCCCAGAACGAATATTCATCCTGCAGAATGATTCCTAACCCAAATCGAACGTGATATTAACCCTAACCATACACTGTTTCCTCAATCTAACTTTACAGAAGAGCAGGGACAGTGTGACCAGGAAAGTCTCAGTGGAGAAACCCTGCTTTGGGCCTTTTGCTTACCTATTTTTCTGTTGCCCTGAATGTCAGGAAGTTCTTTACCTCAGGCTAACCCTTTGTAAAGCCTGAAGAAAACAGTTTTCAAATGGAAATGAATGGGCATCACCTATGGCTCTTTGCTTAATTTCTTTAGAAAGGGATGTGTCTGAATCAGCCTCTTGGCCCTGTGTGAGGCTGTGACTTAGATTCTCAGCACCTGATGGATCTAAAGAAAGATCCCATGTGTGCATCCAAAACCAAAATGGCAAAAAGTTCACTCATTTTGGATGAAGTATCTTCCCTTCCTCTATTAGATTCCTGACCTCCATCAATTGAGAATAGGGATTTTTTGGGTCATATGAGTTCTTCAATCCCTAAAGAGGTGCTTGGGTTTCTCATGATTCCAATTCACATAAAGAATCTGTACCTATCAATCAGAAGTAGTCAGTCAATATTGATCCCAGAAATGGTGGAAGAAATACTCATGTCACCTGATCTTCATATACATTTATTCACAGAAATATACTGGACACTAAATTCAAAGTTCACATTTATGATTGTACCAAAGCCAAAATGGAAAATTAACATGGATTACTAAAATCATCCATGTCCAAGATTACTTATGCTCTCAAATGTCAATCCTATTGATGACTACATATTTGTTTCTTCCAAAGATTGCATATTCAAACTCAACCCTTTGAAAATGTCTAAGCCGATCTCTCACTTTTTACTTTGCCTGATTTCATAATGTCCCTATTGATATCTGCTTACCTACATATTTTTCCCACTTCATCATTGTGACAGACTCTTCACATGTGCTGACATTTAAATTCATTTTCTAACCGAAACCCTATTGCTAAAGAAATTTTGTTCCAAATCATACACTCACCCTTTTGTCTATACCTACCTACTATCTTCCTATTCCTACTGACTATCCCTTTTTGACTGGATGTTCCCTTCTACATTCAATCATCCAAGGTACAAGGTCCCATGCCATTGTATATTGATTTATCTGAGACATCTGTGCAGAATGTAATTCAATGCTAAGTATCACAATCAAGGGCCCAATGCCCTTCTGGGCTTCCAATCTTACTTGGATTTCTGTTTTCATACACACTGTTCACCTCTATATTCTTATAAATTTCGCAGGTTGCCAATACCATTATTCATCCACAAAATGATTCCTAACCCCAATTGAACCTGTTATTAACCCTAAACATACATTGTTCCCTCAATCTTACTTTACAGAAGAGCAGGGACAGAGGTGGTCTTATAATACTGGAATGTAGGGATCCTCTACCTGCTGAGAACTTCAAAGATCCATGCTGAAAGGATCCCTGGAGAATATGTAGGCAGTTATGAAGGACCTGAGAGAGCACAAGTCATCTTCCATGGCAAACAACCTGGTCAGGATGAAGGGTTGTGTCTTAATCAGCCTCTCTCTTCTTAATGTAGAGAAGATGGACCAAATCAGGCCTGTATGGAGAGCTGTTCCCAGGTGCCTATGGTTGATATACCATTTTAACTTGTGAAATTGTCACATTAAGTAGGGGAAGCCTCCATCTCATGGGACCCTTGGAAGCAACTGTTAGGACAAAGTGGTTGCCAAGGCAGTGACTTCATTCAGATCCTGAAGGAAGTAACCTCACCTCACTTCCTCCGTGATGGAAATTGACATCCAGGAAGCCAGGCACACAGAGCCTGTCCCAGTCCCACTCCCAGTGGTGTCACTAGTTTTGAATTACCAAGGACAGAGTCAGTATATCTTGGTACCTACAGATGTGAGAATGGCCATATGCCAGGAAAGCTCTGAAGAGGGGGCTTGTATGAGAAAAGAGATAGTGGCTCACCACTGGCTTCTGACAAGTCTCAGTGAAGAAACCCTGCTTTGGTACTTTTAATTACCTATTGTTCTGTTGCTCTGAATGTCAGGAAGTTTTTTGCCTCAGGCCACCCCTTTGGGAAGCCTGAAGAAAAGAGTTTTCAAATGGAAATGAATGGGCATCATCTGTGGCTCCTTGCTTAATTGCTTTGGAAAGGGATGTGTCTGAATCAGCCTCTTGGCCCTGTGTGAGGCTAAGGCTTAGATTCTCAGCACCAAATGGATCTAAAGAAACATCCCACGTTTGCATCCAAAACCAAAAGAGCCAAAAGAGCAGTCATTGTGGATGAAGTCTCTCACCTTCCTCTGTAAGGTTCCTGACGTCCATCTATGAGAATAGGGATCCTTTGGGTCCAATGAGTTCTTCAAAGCCCTGCAGAGACTAGACCATACGTTCATAGGTTTCTCATGACTCCAATTAACATAAAGAATCTAAACCCCACAGTCATTAGGCCTCAAAATGGAGAAGCAGAGCAGTATTAAGGGCAGGCCTCTTTGATCACTCCTGGTTCACAGGAAGGGTGTCCCAGCCACACTGACTTTAGGCAAATGGGGGCAAGGGACCTTATTTTGGATACTGTTTTTGGCTGTGCCCCTCATGAAAAACTACAGCCTGAGGTTATGATGAGTGTCTATATGAAAGAAGATGAGGGCCATGTGGAAGTGTTTTGCTTTTAATTGTGGTCATTTTTGTGGCTGTTGGAAAAGATGATGGGTCCACCTGGTCTTGAACACTGGTGTGATTCCCCTTAGAGACTGATTTATGGAATGGACCTCAAAGAAGTATTGCCATGTATTGTTTTGGGATTTTAGGATGCCACGCATGAGAGTTGCCCTTGGAAACTGAGATCTAGGCCCAGGGTGGCTTTCCACAGAGCACTGGGAATCTCAGGAAGAATATCACATGATTTTATTCTTAAAGAATTGGCAGCCATAGTTGCAAGTCAAAACACAAATGGACCACACATTGTAGACCTCAAACGCCTGGCTTAATGTGACCTTTTTGCCTGTCTTTGGGAAGCCTTGCCTGTTAGAATTCTCCAGAGCTTTTATTGAAATGAGCTTCCTCTCCATTTAATTGTTCCTGAATGAATTGAAACCCACAGTGCCTCCAACTTCATCCTTGAGAAATGCCTGATAAAAAACATGAAATTTTTGAAATTCCCATGACCACTTCGCACTGTAGAATCTTTGGATGTCCTATTGATGATCACGAGTGTACCAGACAGTGCCTGATTGACTGGGTTTTATGAAAATGGTGTAGAACAGAGATGGCAGTAATTTGGAGCCTGCTGAGTAGTTGGCCTAGAAAAGTGGTGTGAAGGTGTGTGTTAAAACATCTGTGGTTGGGTGATGTGGATCTGCCATTGGCTTTCAAATGGTTTGTGACTGACATGGTGCAGCCCCCAGACCCTTGTATGTAAAGGCATGTTGTTATATGGAGAGGTTTCAGTGCAATGTTTAGAATCAGATTGCTAAGGTGAAGGGGGCAAGCTATGTGGGATATAAGCCTGATTGGTGCATTCTCCTGCAGACCCTTACCCACCACATGTGACAGAACTCTTTTCAGTACTGTGTCCCAGTTGAACTCTTCGTATTTCATGAAGCAAATACCAAACTTCCAGTGCAGCTGCAAGAAACACAACAAAAAGTGGAGGATGACCAAATGGCTTCCAAACTGGAAGACACTTAGCCCCCAGTGACAACAGTTTACCTACAAAAAGAGAATTCAGCACTGCTGCCTCATGTCCTTTGGAAAATAAGAAACCATGTCCTCCAGGTAACATACATGCAGACCCAGCTTAATGGTCTCACTACAAAGGGAGCTAAAGCTCCTGACAACAACATATATTTCAAGTGCCCAACCTCAGAGGCAGTTTCTCAAGAAGTCTTTAGTCCAGCAGAGCTCCATGTTTGTGGAGTTTTACCCTCTCCCTTACATTTGGAAATTCCTCTACCACCTCCAAAGTTGTGAACTCCTGAGCATTTTCCATTCTTGATGTGTATTCACAGATTTTCTAACTCTTCTCCTCTAATTGTGTCTTAGTTGGGGTGAAGGTAATGTCAAGGCATTGTTCTGAATGAGAGTGTGAAGATTTTTGGGTAGCACATATTTGCATACACATTGGATTCTTTCTCCAATTTTTCATTTGAAATACTGAATCCCTGACTGTAAGGGGTAGAAGGAATTCTTTTTCAAAGAATAGCCTGACACTTACAAGAAACAGGCCCCAGGGAGACATCCTGTCTGGGAGACATCCTGTAGTCATCTGTGTTCCTGAGACATCCTGTGGCCATCTGTCTTCCTGAAATATTCTGAGGTTATCTCACCTTGTGAAGACATCCAGGAACTGCCGATAAGAGAGCTTTCAAATCTCCAGCATATAAATTCCCCTGTGTGAACAATAAAAGTTTGCATCTTGATCAGAACTTTTGTCTTGCTGTCATCTCTCATGTCTCTTGTCCCTTCATTCCTCCCCATCTAGGTTCGCTACCCACGTTGATGTGTCCTGCAGGCTGGGACAACTGGCGCCCAACGACTGGGGCTCGAGCCTTTGACTGAGGGGGAAGATTTGGACAAGTGGAGCTCACGATTGCCTCAGCAGACACCACTGAGAGACAGATCCAGGAGGAGAGTGGGGATGACGCACAGTGAGTGACCCACCATGGGAAAAGCAATTTCGTCACATGATTTGTTTTTGTCAGGCCAAAAGGAATCCTTAAATACATGGGGGCACGTGTTAAGAAAAATGACTTAAAATTTTTCTTTTCATACATTGAAAAATTGTTTCCATGGTTTCCCCTTGAAGGGACCATTGATGGTAAAAGATGGCTTAGAGTAGGAGACATTTTAAAAGATTATTATGAATCCTTTGGCCCAGAAAAAGTGTCTGTTCCTACCTTTTCTTTCTGGAAATAAATTAGTGAAATTCTTAAAAGTTCACCCTTTGACAATGGTACCTTAATACTTGTCAGGATTGGGGAAGAGACTATGCAAAAGACCTCTCGTCCCTTCTCGGCATGCCCATCAGTTAGTATAGACATAGACCCTTCTTAGTCTCCCCAGGACCCTGGGAACCTTCCTGATCTTCCTCAAAATCCCACCCTAATGAATAAGGCTCCAATGGTTTCCAACAGCCTTTATGCAGTTTTAAATCCCAGAGAAACATTGACCCCTGGGGAGGAGGCTACCTTGGAGAAGGAAGCAGCTCGCTACCATTCAGAAGACCCGCCACCTCTCAGGACCCTGCCACAGCCTATAGGACTTACACATTCCCCTCCCTCCTATATCCCTCCTGCCTTTTGTTCTCTGGCCCTTCAGGGGCCAAATGTCCCCCCAGATATTTTTTCCCCACTTCCCTTGCCTAATCCGGCTCCCTTGAGAGAGTCTCTCCATCATGGATGGGAACAGATCCAATTTTTAAAAGAATAAAGATCCCTTGACTCTGAGCTCTCTCCATTAGCCTTAGGAATGGAGTCAACACAAGCTGACCCACAGTGGTCTAATACAAAGGCGAAGCCGCTCCATCGGCCTGTGCTCACCTTCCCAGTCACCAACAGTCAGATAGATAAGCCTGCTCAGGCTGAGGTCAAAGACTTAGAAGAGGATCAAGAGGAGGAAGGGGAGGAAATGGATCAAGGAGATCAGGACTTAGAGGATGAGAAGTTCACCCCTAGGCAGGAAGGAACCCAGAGTGTCTACAAAAAATTTAGCCTCCATTTTTTTGAAAAACTTAAAAAGGCTTGTGCTCACTATGGCCCAACTGTGCCCTACACGTTGGCTTTATTAGAAAGCCACAACACACAATTTCTTACTCCCAATGATTGGAAATTTTTAGACAGAGCTGCCCTCAGTGCCGGAGACTTCCTACTATGGAATGCAGATTTCAAAGAGCCCTGTCAGAAACTGCTCAAAAAAAAATTTAACAAAGGCCTCCTCTAAATCCTGGACTTATGTTAAGCTAGTGGGCAATGCAACTTTTGACACTAAAACTAAACAGGCACGTTTCCCTGCTGGACTTTTTGCGCAGATTTAGATGGCTGGCTTACATACTTGGAGACGCCTCCCTGAAAGGGCCTCGGCTATCACTTCCCTGGCCAGAATTCGACAAGGGCCCGACAAGCCTTATAGCGACTTTGTTCCCCGGCTTAACCTAGCTGCGGAATGCTTGCTTGGACCAAGCAAAAGTGAATGCACCTTTGTAAAACATCTTGCCTTTGAAAACGCCAACCCAGCATGTCGGGATGTTCTTCGACATCATAAGGATAAAGGGAAACTTTCTGACTTTATTAGAGTCTGTGCAGGGGTGGGTGCAGCCCATGCCATGGGTCTCACTTTAGTGCTCCCTTTACCAAGGCCTTTTACAATCCTGGCTCACGTATTTGCTTTACTTGTAAACAACCAGGCCATTTTGCACGCAAGTGTCTGACAGGCAAACAAAGAGTAAGAATAGCGTCTCCTCAAACTGGAGCTAAACCGCCCCCAGCTACACTTTGTCCTTGATATGGTAAAGTTCATCACTGGGCCAGTGAGTGTAGATCAATGACAAATGCCCTCGGACAGCCTATTTCTTCCTGCTTCTCAGGAAACTCCCTGGGGCAATAAGGTTTGTTCCCTTCCAAACTCCCAACCTACCTCAAAATCCTTCTCCACAATTGGCTCCCTCCAACTACCCACTCCAGGCAGTGCAGGATTGGACCTCTGTACCACCACTGATACAACATTAGACTCAATGCAAGGGCCCCAGATAATACCAACTGGAATTATGGGTCCCCCTCCATCTCATACGTGTGCCCTTCTTCTTGGAAGAGCCTCTACTACCTTAGAAGGTGTTCAGGTCTTCCCTGGCATTAATGATAATGATTTCACTGGAGAAATAAAAATACTGGCCACAGTTATTAATAGAGTTGCGGCCATCCCAGGAGGAAAAAGTCTTGCACAATTAATACTCCTTCCCTTAGATTAAGGGGCACTTCCACCACCCAAACCTACTGTGGGGGACTGCCTCCTTGGGCTCCTCTGAGGTATATTGAGTTCATCCCATTTCTCATAATAAACACACCCTTACCTTACTTATTGAAGGAAAGGAATTCCAAGCAATTTTAGTTACTTGAGTTGATGTGACAATTATTTCTCAAAAATACTGGCGATCAGGTTGGGCCCTCACCCCATCCTTGACTGACCTTAAAGGGATAGGAAAGTCAAAAAATCCTCTGGTCAGCTCTACTGCTCTTAGCTGGACTGATAAAGAGGGTAATAAGGGAACTGTCACTTCTTTCGTTGTTCCTGACCTCCCTGTTTACCTATGGGCCCGAGATATTTTGAGTCAAATGGAAGTTATTCTTGCCAGTCCCAATTCCATGGTGACTCATCAAATGCTCCGTATGAATTTTGTCCCTGATACAGGCCTTGGGAGGCTGAGACAAGGACTGGTGGGGCTTATACAACCCATAAAAAAAAATACATATGGACTTGGATATTTGGATTTTTAGTGTCGGTCCCTGACCCTCCTGTACCCCATGCAGATAAAAATTATTTGGGAGACTCAGACTCTTGTGTGGGTGGATCAGTGGCCCCTTACCCATGAAAATTTGGAGGCTGCCTCCATGTTAGTGAAGGAACAGGTGGCAGCCCGCCATGTAGAGCCCTCAACCTCACCATCGTACACTCCTATTTTTGTTATCAAGAAAAAATCAGGCAAGTGGCGCCATTTACAAGATTTGTGTGCCATTAATAAAGTTATACCCCCGATGGGAGCACTACAGCCAGACATTCCCACACCAGTGGCTATTCACAAAAACGATTGTAAAATGGTTATGGACTTAAATGTTTGCTTTTTTATCATTCCTTTACATCCTGAGGATAGACCCTATTTTGCCTTTAGTCTTTCTTGCATTAATATTCAGGGCCCTATGCAGAGACTTCAATGGAAGGTTCTTCCCCAAGGTATGGCCAACAGCCCTACTCTTTGCCAAAAATAGGTTGCTCAAGCAGTAGACCCTGTGAGAGAGTGAGGGCCACAAATTTATATTTTACATTATATGGATGATTTCTTAATTGCTGCACCTAATACCCATGACCTTAATAATTGTTACTTGGACTTTTACAAAATCCTCACTACCTTGGGACTACAGATAGCTCCTAATAAGGTTCAAACACAGGACTCTTATAAGAGTTTGGGCCTTAAAATTCTAGAAAATCAGATCCAAATTTCTAAAATACAAGGACGTGTGGACCATCTTCACATCCTTAAAGATTTTCAGAAATTACTGAGGGATATTCAATGTCTAATAACATATTTAAAATTATGCACTTGTGTACTTTTGACCCTTAATGATATTTTGAGAGGTAATTTCCACCCCTCCTCCCCTCAAAATCTTACTCCCAAGGCATGACAGGCATTAAACCAAGTAACAGAAGCCATTGCCCAACAATTTGTTACACAAATTTCTTATAACCTTCCTCTGGTTCTGGTTATTTTACACACTCCTCATACACCCACAGGAATATTTTGGCAGCGAGATCCACATTTTAAAAATAAAGACTTCCCCTTGTTTTGGGTCCATTTACCCACCACATCCTCGAAGGTTATTACTGTTTATCTTGCTCAGGTAGCTTCTATTATTTTTAACGGTCATTTGATTTCTCTACAACATTTTGGCAAACACCCTGATAATATTTTTATTCCATATACTAAGGACCAAACCCAATTTTTACTAGAGACAAGGGATGAATGTGGTATTGCCCTATCAGGCTTTTGGGAACAATTGATCACTACCTCCCCAAAGACCCCCTTTTACATTTTGTCCAGTTACATCCATTTACTTTTCCTGAAATTACTCAAAAGGCTTCCATTCTTCAATCCCTTACTGTCTTTACAGACGGTTCCTGTAATGGCCGAGCGGTCTTTGTTGTCAATAACAAGCCTACCACCTTTGATACTGTCTATCAGTCACCACAGTTTGTGGAATTGTTTGACATAACACAAGTTTTTATAACATTTTTTATAATCCTGTTAATATTTATAAAGACAGTGCCTACATTGCTCATTCTGTGCACCTGCTGGTGATTTCACCCCCCATTAAGGCTTCTAACAATGCGGCCTTTCTGTTTCACCAGCTTCAGCAGCTAATTCAGGCCAGACAACACCCATTTTTCTTAGGACACATCAGGGCACACTATGATCTTCCCAGCCCTCTAATTCAAGGTAATGCCCAAGCTGATGCAGCAACTCGTTCCATCTTTCCAATTTTTGTTGGTTCCATTCAAAAGGCCATGGAGTTACACAATATACACCATTTAAATTTCCAGAGCCTTTGATTACTTTGTAAAATTACCAGCAACAGGCACGAGAAATAGTAAAAGCATGCCCTGGTTGTGCTGTCTCCCTCCCCATTCAACACTTGGGAGTTAACCCCCGAGGATTACTGCCCGATCAGTTTTGGCAAATGGATGTTACTCATTTTCTTGAATTTGTAATAACCAAATATATACACGTTTCTGTAGATACCTTCAGCGGCTTTATTTTTGCATCACCACATTCTGGAGAGGCTACCAAAGATGTCCTTTCTCATCTTGTTTCAGCCTTTTCTGTTATGGTTAAACCAATACATATTAAAACAGATATTTATCCTACATTTACCATTGCCAAGTTTAAACAGTTTTGTGCTACCTTGCAAATTTGTCATACTACTAGAATTCCATACAACCCTCAGGGCCAAGGCATTGTGGAACTTGCCCACCTTAACTTAAAAACTTGGCTATCCCTCCTTAAGGCTTCCTCCCTTGTATTTACCACACCCAGGCATCACCTTAACAATGCATTATTTGCCCTTATTTTTCTTACCCTAGACAATGAAGGCGATTCGGCAGCAGACAGACACTGCCATCCCTCGTCCAATTCTGTTCACCCACCTGTTATGTGACACAATCCACTTACAAATAAATGGAAAGGCCCAGATCCTGTCCTCATCTGGGGAGGAGGCTCAGCTTGTGTTTTGGACCAAGATCAAACAGCCCCAAGATGGTTACCAGAACTCCTGGTTAAACAGGTTAATGACTTACCTCAAAACAGGGACAGAGGCACTCCTCATGAGGACAAAATTTCCTCTTTTTCAGATGCAGCCAACAATCTGCCAGCCTTGGAATAACAGTTCCTGTGGGCCTAGGTACACTGGCTTAGGCACGTCTATTCACTCTTACCATCGCCTCTCTCAACAAATTATAAACTCTATCAGGAACAACTGATAAAAACTCTATCAGGAACCATTAAAGATTTGCAGGACCAAATAGACTCCCCGGCAGAAGTGTTCCTTCAAAAAAGACGAGGCTTAAATTTGCTGACAGCTAACCAGGGAGGTATTTGCTTGGCCTTAGGGGAACGATGCTGCATTTATGCCAATAATTCTGGCATAGTATGCACTAAAATTAAGCAGCTTCAAGAAGATCTAGAAAAGAGATGAAGGGAAATATTTGAAAATCCCCTCTGGACTGGGCTTAATGGATTTTTACCCTACCTTCTTCCCCTATTAGGCCCTTTGTTGGGTTTACTTTTAATGGTGTCCCTAAAACCCTGCATTATAAACAGGCTGGTACAATTTATTAAAGAACAGATTAATATTTTGGCCTCTAAGCCCATACAGGTCCACTATCATTGCCTGGATATGGAAGACCGTGCTGCCAACATTTAAAAGGATGTTCTACCCTCCTCACAAGCTTATTTCTTAAGTTTACATGCCCACAGATCTCGCTTTCTTACATAAAACTCTAAGTAACAGCTCTGACCAACGATCTTCTGCACTTGCCATAAGGGTTCGTCCTCCATGGGCCGCTCCACTTGGGGGAGGACGCACCCATGGAGTGAGGACGTTAGGGCATAATAACGGAGGGTGCAGGAAGGACTGCAGGAGGATGGATCCATGGTTCCCAAAATCCAAGTCTTCTGAGTGACAAGCTCTGGTGCATGGAAGTTGGCATGCTTCCCCCTCAAAGCCGTCTCCTCAAAAAACATGCCAAGGCCACCACGAAATCTAGTAAACATGCTCGATCAGATCAGGAGATATTCTAAGGCCTGCTAGAGAAACAGAGCCTCTATAACCCCCTAAAACATTGGCCTGTAAGGTATGGTCAAATATTTTATATAAGAAAGGGAGGAGATGTCAGGGGCTAGAAGGAAGTTCTCCTTCAAAGAATAGCCTGACACTTACAAGAAATAGCCCCCTGCGAGATATCCTGCCTGGGAGACATCCCGCAGCCATCTATCACCCTGAGACATCCTGCAGCTATCCGTCTTCCTGAAATATCCTGAGGTTATCTCACACAGTGAAGACATCCAGCAACTGCCGATAAGAGAGCTTTCTCATCTGCATCATATAAATACACTGTGAGAACTATAAAAGTTTTCAGCATGATCAGAACTGTTGTCTTACTGTCATCTCTCATGAGTCTTTTCCTTCATTCCTCCCCAACAAGGTTCAACGCCCACGTTGAAGTGTCCAGCCGGCCCGGACACCTGACACTAAACCATAACCTACTAGACTCTGACTACTAATACTAATATGATGGAGAAAAATAATCCAACAGAATGGAAATGCAAGCAGTACAGATGAGGCATGGTGTATAGTTGGACTTGCCTTTTGAATGATATAGGGTAGGTGTTATAAATCTAGCTAATTTATAATTGAAATAGTTCTCCACATGTTTGTAAAGTTAACAAATATGTGAATACCTGTCTCCCATTCTCTGTAGCCAATTCAGCACATGTATTTTTATATGCACATATAGAATCCTACCTGGTATCACACGTATATTCTTCTGAGGTGTCTGACTTGGCAAATACAAATTGTGAGAAGAGATCACTCCTCCTAAACTCTGTTGGAACTGAAAATTCAACCTATGGGTGAGCCTCCTAGTAGAAAATTCAACCTATGGGTGAGCCTCCTAGTAGAACAACAAGCCATACATAAATCCATGTTGAGTAAAATAAATATTTTTGCATCTGTGGCTGATGTACATTTCATGAAGAATTTCGATTGGCATATATATTGCTACATCTTATTGTCTGTTTTTGTTTTTTTAATATATATATATATATATATATATATATATATATATATATATATATACAATCTTCAAATTTTTCCAAATATAAAATATATGTGTCTTATATACACTACCTAAATTCTTTCATGTTCATGTATGTGGATTTATAATCAACATTTCACAAGATTATTCTCAGAAATATTCATCCACCTGAAATACATATTTGTTTCCTATTACTGAAAACTAACTTCAGTGAATGGTGCATACAATCCTAATATTTCTACATTAACTGACCCTGTTTAACATCAATGCAAGTAGATTCCTATGGGACATGATGTTTATTTTGAAGTTTATTTTATTCAACACTGGTACAATACAATTTCTACAGTTTACGAACATCATAGGACATATATTTCATCCATAAGTTCACAAATTTATAGGCATTTGATTCACTTTCAATCATTTACTGATTCAGAACACATGTATTCCTCCAGGTTTCTTGACTGGTCTTTTCATGAGACTTTATTTCAAACACATTATTTTCAATTTCCATAATCATTTTGAAGCAAAACTCACACACTCTTCATGATAAAACCTAACCCTAATATTACCATTAGATGTATTACTGGTTAGAATGAATAATTGTATATCAATATAAGATTTTCTGTATATATTCAGATATCAATTCAATCTATTATTTAAAGTTGGAACCAATTATATTATTTATTCACAGTATGGTCTATTCATGAATTATCTCTACATTCATAGACAAAGGGTACATCTATTTGTAACCCCAATACTAATTTATTCATCTTCAAAATGTTGCTCCCAGAAATGGTGGAAGAAATACTCATGTCACCTGATGTACGTATGCATTTATCACAGTAATATTCTGGACACAATAAGCAGAGGTCACACTTATGATTGTACCAAAGCCTAAATGGAAAGTGAGCATGGATTACTAAAAACATTCATGTCCAGGTTGCCTAATGCTCTCAAATGTCAATCCTATTTATGACAACATATTTGTTTCTTCCTAAGACTATATATTCAACCTCAACTCTGTTCAAATGTCTAATCCTATCACTCACTTTATACTTTCCCTGATTTCCTAATGTCTCTATTGATGTCTGCTTTCCTAAATATTTTCACCAGTTCATCATTTTGACAAACACTTCACATGTGCTGACATTTACGTTCACTGTCTATGTGATACCCTATTGCTAAAGAACTTTTGGTCCAATTCCTGCACTCACTCTTCTTCTGAAACCTACAGAATATCTTCCTAATCCTACCGACTATCACAGTTTGAGTGGATACTCACTTCTACATTCAATCATCGAAGGTACAAGGTCCTATGCCATTGATTATTGATTTATCTGAAACATCTTTGCAGAACATGTATCAAAGCTAAGTATCCCAATCAAGAGTGCAATGCCCTTCTGGGATTCCAATCTTACCTAGATTTCTGTTTTCATACTTATATTTCACCTATATATTCTTATAAATATCACAGGTTCCCAATACCATTATTCATCAAGCATAATGATTCCTAACCCAAATCAAACCTGTTATTAAGCGAAACCATACACTGTTCCCTCAATCTAACTTTACAGAAGAGCAGGGACAGTGTTGGTCCTAAAATAGAGGAATGTAGGGAATCTTCCACCTGTTGAAAAACTCAAAGTTTCATTCAGAAGTGATCCCTGGAGAAGATATAGGCACCACTGAAGGACCTGAGAGAGCAAAAGTCAACTTCCATGGCAAACAACCTGGTCAGTATGAAAGGTTGTTACTGAATCAGCCTCTCTGTTCTTTTTTTTATTATTGGTTGTTCAAAACCTTACAAATCTTTTGACATAACATATTCATACATTAGCATACATTAGCTTCAAGTGATTTATGAACTCCCATTTTTACCCCAGATACAGATTGAAGAATCACATCCGTTACACATCCACATTTTTACATAATGCCATACTAGTAATTGTTGTATTCTGCTACCGTTCCTATCCTCTACTATCCCCCCTCCCCTCCCCTCCCATCTTCTCTGTCTACCCCATCTACTGTAATTCATTTCTCACCTTGTTATTTTCCCATTCCATTCACAACCTCTAATATGTAATTTAGTATAACAATGAGGGTCTCCCTCCATTTCCATGCAATTCCCCCTTTCTCTCTCTTTCCCTCCCACCTCATGTCTCTGTTTAATGTTAATCTTTTCTTCCTGCTCTTCCTCCCTGCTCTATTCTTAGTTGCTCTCATTATATCAAAGAAGACATTTGGTATTTGTTTTTTAGGGATTGGCTAGCTTCACTAAGCATAATCTGCTCTAGTGCCACCCATTAGAATATGGACCCAAACAGTCCTGTTTGGAGAGCTGGTGCCTATGGTTGATATACATTCTAACTTGTGAAAGTGTCACAGTACGTAGGGGCAGCCTCCATCTCATGGGACCCTTGGAAGCAACTGTTAGGACAAAGTGGTTGCTAAGGCAGTGACCTCATTCAGTTCCTGAAGGAAGTGACCTCACCTCACTTCCTTGGTGATGGAACTCTAAGAACTTGTTATCCAGGAAGACAGGCACCCAGAGCCTGTCCCATTCCCAGTCACAGTGGTCTCACTTGTTTGTATATACCAAGGACAGAGTCAGTCTTTCTTGGTACCTACTGATATGAGAATGGCCAAATTCCAGAAAAGCTCTGAAGAGGGGCCTTTCCTGAGGAAAGCAGATAGTGGTTCACCACTGGCTCCTGACATCTTCACAGAGTTGGTTAAGGAGACCAGATCTGAGACAGGACAGGCCATTTCTGGGGAACATACTATGGCCCACCAGTCAGAGGACACTCTGGATAGTCACCGACCTACTTTGGGGAAGGAGGTGCCTCTGTGGGTGTCGCTGTGTGTTTGTGGATTTGTCTCAAGTTCTGAGAATAGATAGAAAAGGCCGTTTGTTTGGTTTTGAGTGAACTATTTCTAGTAAGTCATTTGACAAGGCGAGTGTTTCTATGTCTGTGTATCCCACTGTGTCCATGGTTATAGACATTAGAAAAGAGAATGCATCAATTGATGTGTCCTGTCTAGTAGAAAGCTTCCCATCATTTATTCTGCCAAATTGATGAATGGATTTTGGCTTGCCTTATCGATGGGCAACACGTGCTATCTTCCAAAGTTCCTGCGTTCTTCCTGAATTCTGGCCACTCTACAGAATAGGCTCATGGTTTTGCGTCCAAGATATGTACCACTTCCAAGCCCTGTTACATGGCCATGTACTGGATAGCTGAAGGGAATGGCGAGCATCTCAGAAAACTCAAATATCAGTGTGACCAATAAAGTCTCAGTGGAGAAACCCTGCTTTGCTTACCTATTGTTCTGTTGCCCTGAATGTCAGGAAGGTCTTTGCCTCAGTCCACCCCTTTGTGAAACCTGAAGAAAACAGGTTTCAAATGGAAATGAATGGGCATCACCTGTGCCTCTTTTCTTAATTGCTTTGGAAAGGGATGTGTCTGAATCCGCCTCTTTGCCCTGTTTGAGGCAATGGCTTAGATTCTCAGCACCTGATGTATCTTAAGAATGATCCCATGTGTGCATCCAAAACCAAAATGGCCAAAAGAGCAGTCATTGTGGATGAAGTCTCTCCCCTTCTTCTGTTAGGTTCCTGACCTCCATCAAGTGAGAATAGGGATCCTTTGGGTCAAATGATTTCTTCAAACCCTGCAGAAGCTAGCCGATAAGTGCTTGGTTTTCTAATGACTCCAATTCACATAAAAAAATAAACCCCACAGTCAGTAGGCCTCAAATTAGAGAAGCAGAGAAGTATTAACAGCAGGCCTTTTTGATCACTCCTGGTTCACAGAAAGTGTGTCCAGGCAACCCTGATTTTAGGCCATTAAGGGGCAAGGGAGATTATTTTGGAGACTGTCTTGGGCTTCGCCCCTCATGGAAACATCCAGCCAGAGGTTATGATGAGTGTCTATATGAAAGATCATGAGGGCCATGTGGGAGTGTTTTGGTTTTAATTGTGGCCATTTGTTTGGTGGTTGGAAGAGATGACTGGGTCCACCTTGACATGAACTCTGGTGTGATTCCCCTTAGAGACTGAGTTCTGGAACTGAACTCAGAGAATTATTGCCATGAATTGTGTTAGGATTTTAGGAGGCATGCATGAGAGTCCCCCTTGAAAACTGAGATCTAGGCCCAGGGTGGCTTTCAACAGAGCACTGGGAATCACAGCCAAGATATCACGTGATTTTATTCTGAAAGACTTGGCAGCCATAGTTGAGAGTCGAAACACACATGGTCCTCATTGTAGACCACAATGGGCCTGGCTTCATGTGACCATTTGGCCACTTTTTGAGAAGCCTTGCCTGTGAGAATTATCCAAAGCTTTCATTGAAATGTGCTTCCTCTACATTTAATGGTTCTGGAGTGAATTTTAACCCACAGTGCCTCCAACATCATCATTGAAAAATGGCTACAAAAATACCATAAAATTTTTAAATTCCCATGACCAGGTGGCAATGGAGGACATTTGGATGTCCTGTTGCTGGTCATGTGTATACCAGACAGTGCTTTGATTGACTGGGTTTTATGAAAATCGTGTAGAACAGAGATGCCAATAAGTTGGAGCCTGCTGAGTAGTGGGCCTAGAGCCGTGGTGGTCAGGTGTGTGATAAAACATCTGTGGTGGGGCCTTGTGGATCTTCCATTGGCTTCCAAATGGCTTGGAACTGACATGGTGCAGCGAGCAGTCCCTTCTATGTAAAGGCATCTTGTAATATTGAGAGATTTCAGGGCAATGTTCAGAATCATATTGCTATCGTCAATGGGGCAATATATGTGGGCTAGAAGTATGTTTGGTGCATTCTCTTGCAGAAACTGACCCACCACATGTGACAGAACTCTCTCCAGCACTGTGATCCACTAAAACTCCTTGTATTTTTGAATCAAATAGCAAACTCCTAGTGCAGCAGCAAGAAACACCATGAAATTTGGAGGATGACCAAAAGGCTTCACAGTCCACATGGGGAGACACTTAGACCCCAGTGGTCACAGTTTACCTACAAAGAGCAAATTCAGCACTGCTGCCTCATCTTCACTGGAAAATAAGAAACCATGTCCTCCAGGTCACATAGATGCAGACCCAGCTTTGATGGTCTCACTACAAATGAAGCTAAAGCTCCAGAAAACAACATATTTTTCAGGTGCCCAACCTCAGAGGCAGTTCTTCAAGAAGTCTTTAGGCCAGCAGAGCTCCATGTTTGTGGAGTGTTTACCCTGTCCCTTACTTTTGGGAACTCCTCTACCACCTCCAGTGTTGTGAACTACTGAGCATATTCCATTCCAGATATGTATTCACAGATTTTCTAACACTTCTCCTCTAATTGTGTCTTACTTGGGGCAAAAGTAATGTCAAGCCATAGTTCTTGATGAGAGTGGGAACATTTTTGTGTAGCACATATTTGCATACACATTGGATTCATTTTCCAATTTTCCATTTGAAATACTGAATCCCTGACACTAACCCCTACCCTACTAGACTCTGACTACTAATCGTAATATCATGGAGAATAATAACCCCATCAGAATAGAAATACAAGCAGTTCAGACGAGGCATGTTTGGTATTGTTGGACTTGCCTTTTGCATTATATACGGTAGGAGTTATAAATCTAGTCAATTTTTTTGTTGAAATAGTTCTCCGTGTGTTTTTAAAGTTAACAAATATGTGAATTTATTTCTCCCTTTCTCTGTAGCCTAGTCAGCAGATGTATTTTTATATGCATATATAGAATCCTACCTGGTATCACACGTACATTTTTGTGAGGTGGCTGACTTGGCAGATACAAATTGTGAGAAGATATCACTCCTCCTAAACGCTGTTGAAACTGAAAATTCAACCTATGGGTGAGCCTCCTATTTGAACAACATTATACATAAATCCATGTTCAGTAAAACTAATATTGTTGGATCCGTGGATGATATGTATTTCATGATAAATTTCATTTGGCGTACATAATGCTACATTGTAATGTCTCTGTGTGTGTGTGTATATATATATATATATATATATATATATATATATATATATATATACTCTCCAGATTTTTCAAAATATGAAATATATGTGCCTTATTGTGCACTCCCCAAATTCATTCATATTCATGTATGTGGATTTATAATCAACTTTTCAAAAGATTATTCTCAGAAATATTCATCAACCTGAAATACATATTGGTTGCCTAATACTGAAAACTATCTTCAGTAAATGGTGCATACAAAACATAATATTTCAACTTTGCAAGTTGGCCGCAAATAGAGTGCGTCACACCCAGTGTACCACGCCACATTGCAGGTGAATAACGAGTTAAAATGACAAAAGACTATCTTCTTAGGATCTTATAGAAAAATGGGTGTGCACCGAAACCTAAAAGAATGATTTCCACCAATGAGGTCTGGTAATTGAGTCTCAAACGTGAGCTGAATATGCAACCGGAGATCCGGGCTTATTGATCCCTGTGGCCCGCCCCATGGCTGCAGACATCGAGGCACCACCGAGAAGCGACTAGCATCCAGGGAGAAACGTTGCTGCAGATTCTGTGGAATCCTGCCGGCTGACACCGCACTGAGCCCCAGGCCGAGTTCGGGATTTCAGTCAGGGAAGGAAGCTCTACAGTTCTATCCCCCACAACGGAAACTCCACCAAGGAAACCAATGGCCACCATCTTGGAGAGCTGAAGTAACCACCGCCACTCTCCGACAGATTGCAACAATAAAACAGTTGTGTGTTTTCCGCTCATCTCCCATACAGTAGGAAATTTGCATAAAATCTCTCCTAAGCTTTCCAGGGGAGGGATTTTCAGAGAGAGCCTGCATAAAGATTGGGGGGGGAAACTAGAGGCACCTGACCTTCAACTCCCCCTCCCATCAGTGGTGAAAACGAAATCTGTCTAGCCAGGGATGGGGGAAAGGGCAAACGGAAAAAATAATAAAAATAGAGTGCTGGGGTTCCCAATAGACACAATCCACACCCAAGAAACGGCAAGCCAGAGTACAGTTTCAGCTGTCGAGGGCATTACTCAGGGGAAATCTGGTCTAGCAGGAGAAACCAGGACTAGCAGGAGAAACCAGGGGACTAGAGGCCAGGCCCGCGTGACTGGGCGCCTGGAGAACGCTCGCCCGCCGGCAAGAGCCGGCCCGCTGCAGGTGCGACTGGACGGCTGGAGACTGCCGGCCCACCAGTGACCAATCGCCTGCCATATGCCCGCCCTAATGGGTGGCTAGAGATCGCACAACCGCCGGTGACAGCCCACCAGCTGACTGCGCGACTGGACAGCTTGTGACCACCTGCACGCCGGCGACCGGGAGCTGAAACCAAACAGAGACAGTACAGTCCCACACCCCCATGCGAACACCCGGGCAAAGAGCCTGGGGCCCACCATAGCAGAGAGGTGACATCACTGGAGCTCGGCCGTCAGAATTCCTTCCCAGTGGAATCCACTTTACCATTCACAGTCTACCAACACAAAGGAGAGTCAATAGAGATATATAAAACCGAAACAAATATATAGAAGAGAGCAGAAACACAGCAATCAAATGGAGCTGGAAAGTAATGTGAACTTCATGAAAAAACAAGGGAAAAAGGTGTACAAATAATGCCGGACAACTTAATTTTACAGGAGGACCTAGAATCATCAGAAACAGGGATAGGGAAAAAACTCAATGCATCCCTAACTCAGATGGAAAGAATTATTAGAGAAGACATGAGGCAGCAAGTACAAGCAATAAAAGAATATTTTGAAAATGAATTAAACAAACAAATTCAAATGGCAAAGAACGAGCTTCACCAAAAGACAGAGATCTTAAAAAAAATCAAACAGTAATCCTAGGAATGCAGAAAAATATAAACCACATTAAAAATTCAAACGAGAATATTGTAAATAGACTAGATCAAGTAGAAGTCAGAAGATCAGATAATGAATACAAAGTTTATCAACTTGAAAAGAATATAGTCAACACAGAAAAGATGCTTATATCCCATGAGCAATCTATTTAAGAGATATGGGATGTCATAAAAAAACAAATTTGAGAGTCATTAGGATAGAAGAAGGCATAGAGATTCAAACCAAAGGAATGGACAACACATTAAATGAAATAATTCTAGAAAACTTCCCAGAGATGAAAGATGGAATGGATTGCCAAATCCTTGAAGCCTACATGACCTCAAACATTCAAAACCATAATAGACCAACTCCAAGACATAGAATTATGAAGATAGCCAACATGCAGAACGTGGATACACGTTCTTCTCAGCAGCACAAGGATCCTACTCAAAGATAGATCATATATTATGCCATAGGGCAACCCTTAGTAAATATAAAGGCGTGGAGATAATACCATGCACCATATCTGATCATATTGGAATGAAACTGGAAATCAATGATAAAAGAAGGAAGGAAAAATCCTACATCATATGGAAAAATGAACAATATTCTACTGAATGTTCAATGGGTTACAGAAGACATAAAGGAGGATATAAAAAATTCTTAGAGACAAATGACTATACAGACA
This sequence comes from Callospermophilus lateralis, assembly GCF_048772815.1. NCBI lineage: Eukaryota > Metazoa > Chordata > Mammalia > Rodentia > Sciuridae > Callospermophilus > Callospermophilus lateralis. The sequence continues at coordinate 153,666 of NW_027511549.1, read as the reverse complement.
CAACATACTGGAATCTATAGGACACAATGAAAGCAGTTTTAAGAGGGAAATTCATTTCTTGGAGTTCTTTCCTAAAAAAAAAAAAAAAAAAAAAAAAAAAAAAAAAAAAAAAAAAACAAATAAATGAACTCACACTACACCTCAAAAACCTAGAAAAAGAAAAGGAAAACAACAGCAAATGTAGTAGAAGACAAGAAATAATTAAAATTAGAGCAGAAATCAACGAAATAGAAACAAAAAAAAACATTGAAAAAATTGATAAAACTAAAAGTTGGTTCTTTGAAAACATAAATAAGATTGACAGGCCCTTAGCCATGCTGACGAAGAGAAGAAGAAAGAGAATTCAAATTACTGACATACGGCATGAAAAAGGCATTATCACAACAGACACTACAGAAATACAGAAGATAATTAGAAAGTATTTTGAAACCCTATATTCAAATGAAATAGAAGATAGTGAAGATATCAATAAATTTCCTAAGTCATACGATGTGCCCAGATTGAGTCAGGAAGACACACACAATTTAAACAGACCAATAACAAAGGAAGAAAAATAAGAAGCCATCAAAAGACTACCAACCAAAAAAAGCCCTGGAGCGGATGGGTATAGAGCGGAGCTCTACAAAACCTTAAAAGAAGAATTAATACCAATACTTGTCAAGCTATTTCAAGAAATAGAAAAAGAAGGTGCTCTTTCAAATTCATTCTATGAGGCCAAAATCACACTGATCCCAAAACCAGACAAAAACACTTCAAAGAAAGAAAACTACAGACCAATGTCTCTAATGAACTAGGATGCAAACATTCTCAATAAAATCCTGGTGAATGTAATACAAAAGCATATCAAAAAATTGTGCACCATGATCAAGTAGGATTCATCCCAGGGAAGCAAGGCTAGTTCAATATACGGAAATCAATAAATGCTATTCACCACATCAATAGACTTAAAGACAAGAACCATATGATTATCTTGATAGATGCAGAAAAAACATTCGACAAAGTTCAGCCTCCCTTTATGTTCAAAACACTAAAAAAACTTGCATCCCAGGGAAGCAAGGCTAGTTCAATATACGGAAATCAATAAATGCTATTCACCACATCAATAGACTTAAAGACAAGAACCATATGATCATCTTGAGAGATGGAGAAAAAACATTCGACAAAGTTCAGCCTCCCTTTATGTTCAAAACACTAGAAAAACTAGGATAACAATGTTGAGTTACCTCAACATTGTAAAAGCTATATATGCTAAACCTCAGGCTAGCATCATCGTAAATGGAGAAAAACTGAAGGCATTCCCTCTAAAATCTGGAACAAGACAGGGATGCCCTCTATCACCACTTCTATTCGATTTAGTTCTTGAAATACTAGCCAGAGCAATTAGACAGACAAAAGAAATTAAAGACATAAAAATAGGAAAAGAAGAACGTAAATTATCGCTATTTGCAGATGACATGATAATATATTTAACAGACTCAAAAGGGTTTACAAAGCAATTCCTAGAGTTAATAAATGAATTCAGCAAAGTGGCAAGATATAAAGTCAACACGCATTAATCAAAGGCATTCCTGTATATCAGCAGCAAAACTTCTGAAATGGAAATGAGGAAAACCACTCCATTCACTATATCCACAAAGAAAATAAGATACTTGGGAATCATCCTAACGAAAGAGGTGAAAGATTTATATAATGAAAACTACAGAACCCTAAGGAAAGAGATAGAAGAAGATCTTAGAAGATGGAAAAACATACCCTGTTCATGGATAGGCAGAATTAACATCATCAAAATGTTGATATTACCCAAAGTTCTCTACAGGTTTAAATCGGTGCCAATAAAAATCCCAACAGCATTTCTTGTAGAAATGATAAAGCAATCATGAAATTCATATGGAAAAACAAAGGACCCTGAATACCAAAAGCAATTCTAAGCAGGAAGTGTGAATCTGGAGGTATAGCGATACAAGAGTTCAAACTGTACTACAAAGCAATAGTAATAAAAACATCGTGGTACTGGTACCAAAACAGGCAGCTGGACCAATGGTATAGAATAGAGGACACAGAAACCAATCCACAAAATTACAACTTTCTTATATTTGATAAAGGGTCTAAAAACATGCAATGGAGGAAAGATAGCATCTTCAACAAATGGTGCTGGGAAAATTGGAAATCCATATGCAACATAATGAAACTGAATCCCTTTCTCTCACCATGCACAAAAGTTAACTCAAAATGGATCCAGGAGGTAGATATCAAATCAGAGACACTGTGTCTAATAGAAGAAAAAGTTGGCTACGATCTACATACTGTGGGGACGGGCTCCACATTCTTTAATAGGATGCCCATAGCCCAAGAGTTAATAACAAGAATAAACAAATGGGACTTACTTAAACTAAATTGTTTTTTTTCTCAGCAAGAGAAACAATAAGAGAGGTAAATAGAGAGCCTACAACCTGGGAACAAATTTTTACCCCTCACACTTCAGATAGAGCCCTAATATCCAAAATATACAAAAAACTCAAAAAATTAAACAATAAGATAACAAATAACCCAATCAACAAATGGGCCAAGGACCTGAACAGACACTTTACAGAGGAGGACATTCAATCAATGAACAAGTACATGAAAAAATGCTCACCATCTCTAGCAGTCAGAGAAATGCAAATCAAAACCACCCTAAGATACCATCTCACTCCAGTAAGATCGGCAGCCATTATGAAGTCAAACAAAATAAGTGTTGGTGAGAATGTGGGGAAAAGGGTACACTTGTACACTGCTGGTGGGACTGCAAATTGGTGAGGCCAATTTGGAAAGTACTATGGTGATACCTGGGAAAGCTGGGAATGGATCCACCATTTGACCCAGCTATCACCCTTCTCGGACTATTTCCTGAGGATCTTAAAAGAGCGTACTATAGAGATACTGCCACATCAATGATCATAGCTGCACAATTCACAATAGCTAGACTGTGGAACCAACCTAGATGCCCTTCAATAGATGAATGGATAAAAAAATGTGGCTTTTATACAAAATGGAGTATTACTCTTCATTAAAAAATGACAAAATCATAGAATTTGCAGGGAAATGGATGGCATTAGAGCAGATTATGCTAGGCGAAGCTAGCCAATCCTTAAAAAACAAATGCCAAATGTCTTCTTTGATATTAAAAGAGCAACTAAGAAAAGAACATGGAGGAAGAGCATGAGGAAAAGTTTAAGATTAAACAAAGATGAGTGGGGGGAGAGAAAGGGAGAGAGAAGGGAAAGCATATGGGAATAGTAGGAGACCCTCAATGTTACACAAAATTACATATAAGAGGATTTGAGGGGAAATGGGGGGGAAACAGTGGAGAGAATTGAACAACAGCAGATGAGGTAGAGAGGAAAGATGGGAGGGGAGAGGAGGGGGGATATTGGGGGATAGGAAAGGTTGCAGAATACAACAGTCACTAATATGCTATTATGTAAAAATGTGAATGTGTAACCAATGTGATTCTGCAATTCATATTTGGGGAAAAAATGGGAGTTCATAACCCAATTGAGTCAAATGTATCAAAGATGATATATCATGAGCTTTGTAATGTTTGGAACAACCAATAGAAATAAATAAATAAATAACGGTTTAAAATTGAGTGGGAAGAAATCAGCTAAAAATGGGTTGAGATGCATTCATTTTGATAAGCAAAACTTTGTTTTGTTTAGTTGTAACTATCACATATTTATTTTACCAGGAAATTGGCTTTTGAAAATGCACATAAATTGAGATTAAAGGATAATTCACCTACCTTCTTGAAAAATTCATAGCATTTCCTATATTTTTCAAATTTTATTTTTTTCGTGAATATTTTGTCATGGACCAGGTCTAGTCTTAGGCTATTCTTCCAGAATACTACCTCATCTGACAAATTCGTACAATCTGTTGGATTGTTGTTTTCACCTTTTATTTAATAGTTTCTAGCTGATAATGTGTATTTTCTTTTTCTTTATTTGTACGTATATACCCAACAATATCTTTGCATTTTATGTTTTACTGGGGAAGAGACTGATCAAAAGCTCTTTGTTATATGTATCAACAATCAGACATTTAGAGCACGCAATTATTCTTAATTTTGCATGAAAATATCTTTGTACTATTTTCTTATACAGATTTAGAATTATTAATATGTCCCTACTGTAATAAGTAATTACTTACAAGAAGAATTAAACAATTGACTTTATATTAATTATGAATATGAAAAGTACTAAAATAAGGATTTGGCAATTAATACACAATTGATAGAAATTGAAATCACAAGACAGCCATTTAAAATGTCAGTGCATATGGTCCTTAAATAATAGGTAATTCAAAAAACTTTTTTTTAATTCATAAGATTTAATATGCCGTATTACAGCTTAATGTGATATAAAACCTTAAATTATCAGTATTGATAAAAAAGAATGATACCTGTTTATTTAAATATGTTTATTTGATTTTCACTGTAAGATGTTAATTCTGGAAGGCTTGAGAATTAAGAAAGTTTTGGTCTATATTATTTTTAACAGGCTAATCAAAGTACTTTTAAATATATATGTATATATATATATATATATATAAAATATGTAATGCATATGCATGAATATAGATACATATGTATAAAAATGTATTTTAATATATCTATCAGGTGATTATAATTATTAAATTTTCTCAAGAAAAAAACAATGACTATAAAAAACAGTCTTAAATTTAAATTTCATAGCATACTACTGTTTGTAATGACATGAGAGAAAAACAGATATGAAAGGAAAACGAAAAAGGAAGAGAGAGAAGGGGGAAAATGAGGAAGAAAGTGAGTAAAGATGAGGGAGAGGCGTGTTTGATGTAAAGATAAAAGTGGAGGGGCTGGGTTTGTGGTTCAGTGGTAACATGCTTTTCTAGCATGTGTGGGACACTGGGTTCTATTCTAAGCACCACATACAAATAAACAAAATGAAGGTCAATCACAACTGAAAAAATAAAAAATAAAAAAGTAGAAATATTAGCAAAACTCCAAGCTTTTATGAATGTTAAATTATAAAAAAAAAATTATGTAACATAGCCTTATGTAATTTCTAGACTATCCAAAAGAGTCATTAAATGTTAGATTATTAGTGCAATAACTAAAAATCCATTGCTCTTTCCTCAACATTCTGTGGCATGCTAGTGGTAAAATAAATTCTATTATAACACCAAAAAAAAAAATCTAATATTTCTATAGTAACTGACCCAGTTTAATATCAAGGCTAGCAGATTCCTATGGGACATGATGTGTATTTTGACATTCATTTTTATTCAACACTGGAACATTACTATTTCTTCAGTTTATGCACATCATAGGATATATATTTCATCCACAAGTTCGCTAATTTATACGCATTTGTTTCACTTTCAGTCACTTCCTGCTTCAGAACACATGTATTTCTTATGTTTCTTGACTGCTCTTTTCATGAGACTTCTTTCCAAACACATTATTGTCAATTTCCATAATCACATTTGAAGCAAAACTCACACACCCGTATGATAAACCAAACCCTAATATTACCATTAGATGTACAACTATCTGGAATGAATGATTGTATATCAATATAAGATTTCTTACTTAGTTTCAGATATCAATTAAATCCATTATTTAAAGTGGAACCAGTTATATAATTTATTCACAGTATGGTCTTTTCATGCATTATCTCTATATTCATAGACACAGGGTACACCTCTTTGTACCCCCAATACTAATTTATACGTCTTCAAAATATTGCTCCCAGAAATGGTGGAAGAAATGCACATGTCACCTGATTTACATATACATTTTATCACAGTAATATTCTGGACACAAACAGCAAAGGTGACACTTATGATTTTACCAAACCTAAATGGAAAGTGAAGATGGATTACTAAAAACATACATGTCCAGGTTGCCTAATGCTCTCAAATGTGAATCCTATTCTTGACTACATATTTGTTTCTTCCTAAGATTATATATTCAACCTCAAGCCCCTTGAAAATGTCTAATCTTATCACTCACTTTATCATTTGCCTGATTTCCTAATGTCTCTATTGATATCTGCTTTCCTACATATTTTCCCCAGATTATCACTGTGACTGACTCTTCACATGTGCTCAAATTTACATTCAATCTCTACCAGAAGCCCTATTGCTAAAGAACTTTTGGTCCAAATGCTATACTCACTCTTCGTTCTAAACCTACCGACTATCTTTCTAATAATACCGACTATCCCTTTTTGTCTAGAAGTTCTCTTTGACATTCCATCATTCAAGGTACAAAGTCCTATGCCATTGAACATCGATTTATCTGAGACATTTCTGCAGAACATAATTCAAAGCTAAGTATCCCAATCAAGGGCCCAATGCCCTTCTGGGCTTCAAATCTTACCTAGATTACTGTTTTCATTCTTATATTTCACTTTTACATTCTTGTAAATATTACAGGTTCCCATTACCATTATTCATCCCGCAGAATGATTCAAATCGAACTTTTATTAACCGTAACCATACACTCTTCCCTCAATCAAACTTTACAGAAGAGCAGGGACAGAGTTGCTTTTACAATACAGGAATGTAGGGGTTCTTAAACCTGCTGAGATCCTCAAAGGTCCATGCAGAAATGATCCCTGGAGAAGATGTAGGCAGCTATGAAGGAGTTGAGAGAGCAAAAGTCATCTTGCATGGCAAACCCCCTTGTCAGGATGAAGGGATGTGTCTGAATCAGTCTCTCTATTCTAAATGTAGAGAAGATGGACCAAACCAGGCCTGTGTGGGGAGATGTTCCCAGGCGCCTATGTTTGATATACCATTTTATATTGTGAAATTGTCACCGAAAGTAGGGGCAGCCTCTATCTCATGGGACCCTTGGAAGCAAATGTTAAATCAAAGTGATTGCCAAGGTAGTGACCTCATGCAGTTCCTGAAGAAAGTGACCTACCTCACTTCCTTGGTGATGTAACTCTCTGAACTTGGAATCCAAGATGCCAGGCTCCCAGAGCCAGTCCCAGTCCCAATCCCAGTGGGCTCACTTGTTTGGATGTACCAAGGACAGAGTCAGTATTTCTTGGTATCTACTGATGTGAGGATTGCCAAATGCCAGGACAGATCTGAAGAGGGGCCTTTCCTGAGAAAGCAGGTAGTGGCTCACCGCTGGCTCCTGAGAACTTCACAGAGTTGGCAAAGGAGACAGATCTGAGACATGACAGGACATTTCATTGGAACATAATATGGCCCAACAGACAGAGGACACTCCAGATAGTCAGAGACATACTTGCGGGAAGGAGATGCCTTGGTGAGTGTGAGTGTCAGTTTGTGGTTTGTCTCATATTCTGAGAATAGGTAGGAAAGACAGTTTGTTTGGTTTGGAATAGACTGTTTCTAGTAAGTTTTTTGACAAGGTGAGTGATTCTATATCTGTGTATCCCACTGTGTCCGTGGTTGTAGACATTAGAAAAGAGAATGCATCAATGGATATGTCCTGTCTAGTAGACAGCTTCCCAGCATTCATCCTGCCCAATTTATGAATGAACTGCAGCTTGCCTTATGGATGGACAACACCTACTATCTTCCTAAGTTTCTGTTTTCTTCCTGAATTTTGGCCACTCTGCAGAATAGGCTCATGGTTTTGTGTCAAAGATATGTACCACCTCCAAGCTCTGTGACATGCCCATGTACTGGATAGCGGTAAGGAATGGGAACATCTCAGAAAACTCAGATATCAGTGTGACCAGGAAATTCTCAGTGGAGAAACCCTGCTTTGGGCCATTCTCTTACCTATGTTTCTGTTGCCCTGAATGTCAGGAAGGTCTTTGCCTCAGGCCACCTCTTTGTGAAGCCTGAAGAAAACAGTTTTCAAATGAAAATGAATGGCCATCTCCTGTGGCTCTTTGCTTAATTTCTTTGGAAAGGGATGTGTCTTAATCAGCCTCTTGGACCTGTGTGAGGTTGTGGCTTAGATTCTCAGCACCTGATGGATCTAAAGAAAGATCCCATGTGTGCATCCAAACCAAAATGGCAAAAAGATCCGTTATGGTAGATGAAGTGTCTTGCCTTCCTTTGTTAGGTTCCTGACCTACATCAAGTGAGAATAGGGATCCTTTGGGTCAAATGAAATCTTCAAAGCCCTAAAGAAGTGCTTGGGTTTTCTCATTATTCCAAATCACATAAAGAATCTATACCTGACAGGCAGTAGGCTTCAAAATGGAGAAGCAGAGCAGTATTAACTGCAGTCCTATTTTATCACTCCTGCTTCAAATGCAGGGTGTCCAGGCCCCCATGACTTTAGGCAAATTAGGGGTAAGAGAGCTTATTTTGGACACTAACACATACCCCACTAGACTCTGACTACTAATCCTAACATGTTGGAGAATAATAACCAAAACAGAATAGAAATACAAGCAGTTCAGAGGAGTCATGTTGTATAATTGGACTTGCCTTTTGCATTATATAGGGTAGGAATTATAAATCTAGTCAATTTTTAATTAAAACAGTTCTCCATGTGTTTTTAAAGTTAACAAATATGTGAATTCCTCTCTCCCTTTCTCTGTGGACTATTCAGCACATGTGTTTTTATATGCACATATAGAATCCTACCTGGTATCACATGTACATACTTGACAGGTTGCTGACTTGGCAGATGCAAATTGTGAAAAGAGATCACTCCTCTTAATGCTGTTGGAACTGAAAATTCAAACTATTGGTGACCTTCCTAGCTGAACAAAATTATATATAAATCCATGTTCAGTAAAAAGTATATTTTGGGATGTGTGGATTATATATATTTCATGATAAATTTTGATTGGCATATATATTGCTACTTTTTAATGTCTGTGTGAGTGTGTGTGTGTGTGTGTATATATATATATATATATATATATATATATATATATATATATATATACTCTCCAGATTTTTGAAAAAATGAAATATATGTGTCTTATTATACACTCCCTGAATTTATTCATGTTCATGTATGTGGATTTATTATCAACTTTTCACAAGATTATTCTCAGAAATATGCATCCACCTGAAATACATATTTGTTTCCTAGTACTGAAAACTAACTTCAGTGAATGATGCATACAAATCCTAATATTTCTACAGTTACTGACCAAGTTTAAGATCAATGCAAGTAGATTCCTATGGGACATGACATGTATTTTGATGTTCATTTTTTTTCAACACTGGTACATTACTATTTCTTCAGTTTATGCACATCATAGGATATATATTTCATCCACAAGTTCGCTAATTTATATCAATTTGTTTCACTTTCAATTACTTCCTGCTTCAGAACACATGTATTCCTCCATGTTTCTTAACTAGTCTCTTCATCAGACTTCTTTACAAACACATTATTTTCGATTTCCGTAATTACTTTTGAAGCAAAACTCACACACCCTTAATGACAAACCATAACCCTAATATTACCATTAGATGTATAACTGATAGGAATGAATGACTGTGTATCAATATAAGATTTCTTATATATTTTAAGATATCAATTTAATCCATTGTTTAAAGTGGAATCAGTTATATTATTTATCTACAGTATCATCTATTCATGCATTATCTCTATATTCATAGACACAGGGTACACCTCTTTGTACCCGCAATACTAATTTATACATCTTCAAAATATTGCTCCCTGAAATGGTGGAAAAAATACTTATGTCACCTGATCTACATATACATTTTATCACAGTACTATTTTGGATACAAAATGCAAAGATCACACATATGTTTGTACAAAAGCCTAAATTGAATGGGAGCATGGATTACTAAAAACATTGATGTCTAGGTTGCCTAATTCTCTCAAATGTCCAGCCTATTGGTGACTACATATTTGTTTCTTTGAAGATTATATAGTGAATATCAACCCTGTTAAAATGTCTAATCCTATCACTCACTTTATACTTTGCCTGATTTCCTACTGTCTCTATTGATGTTTCCTTTCCTACATATTTTCCCCAGTTTACCTATGTGACTAACTCTTCACATGTGCTGACATTGGCATTCATTCTATTACCGAAACCCTATTGATAAAGAACTTTTGGTCCATATCCTGTACTCACACTTCTTGCAAAACCTACTGACTATCTTCCTAATCCTATGGACTATCCCTGTTTGAGTGGATGTTCTTTTCTACAATCTATCATCCAAGGTACAAGGTCCTATGTCATTGATTATCGATTTATCTGAGACATCACTGCAGAACGTAATTCAAAGCTAAGTATCCCAATCAAAGGCCCAATGCCAATATGGACTTTAAATCTTACTAAATTTCTGTTTTCATACATATTTTTCAACTCTATATTCTTATATATATCACAGATTCCCAATACCATTATTCATCCAGCAAAATGGTTCCTAACCCAAAACAAACATGTAATTAACCCTAACCATAAACTGTTCCCTCAATCTACCTTTATAAAAGAGCAGGGACAGAGTTGGTCTTACAATACAGGAAAGTAGGGGATTGTTCACCTGCTGAGAACCTCAAAGGTCCATTCAGAATTGATCCCTGGAGAAGATGTAGGCAGGTATGAAGGTCCTGAGAGATCAAAAGTCATCTTCCATGGCAAACAACCTGGTCAGGATGAAGGCTTTTGTCTGAATCAGCCTCTCTCTTCTTAATGTAGATAAGATGGACCAAATGAGGCCTGTGTGGAGAGCTGTTCCCGGGTGCCTATGGTTGATATACCATTCTAACTTGTGAAAGTGTCACAGAAATACGGTAAGCCTACATGTCATGGGAACCTTGGATGCATGTGTTAGGACAAACTGGTTGCCAAGGCAGTAACCTCATTCAGTTCCTGAAAGAAGTTACCTCACCTCACTTTTTTGGTGATGGCACTTTCTGAACTTGGGATCCAGGAAGCCAGGCATCTAGAGCCTGTCTCAGTCCCAGGCCTAGTGGTCTCACTTGTTTGATTTAACAAGGACAGAGTCAGTCTTTCTTGGTATCTACTGATGTCAGGATGGACAAATGACAGGAAAGCTCTGAAGAGGGGCCTTTCCTGACAAAGAAGGTAGTGGCTCACTGCTGGCTCCTGACAACTTCACAGAATTGCCCATGGACACCAGATGTGAGATAGGAGAGGCTATTTGGGGGAACATAGTATGGCCTATCAGTCAGAGAACACTCCGGATAGTCACAAACCTACTTGGAGGAAGGAGGTGCTTATCTGGCTGTGGGTGTGGGTTTGTGGTTTTTTTCTCATGCTCTGAGAATATGTCCGAAAGTCGGTTTGTTTGGTTTGGAGTAAAGTGTTTCCAGAAAGTCGTATGAAAAGGCGAGTGTTTCTATGTCTGTGTATCTCACTGTGTTCGTGGTTGTAGACATTAGCAAAGAGAATGCATCAATGGATGAGTCTTGTCTAGTAGAAAGCTTCCCAGCATTCATCCTTCCCAATTTATGAATGGACTGCGTCTTGCCTTATGGATCGGCAACACCTGCTATCTTCCTAAGTTACTGTTTGCTTCCTGAATTCTGGCCACTCTCCAGAATAGGCTCATGGTTTTGTGTCCAAGATATGTACCACCTCCAAGCTCTGTGACACGGCCATGTATTGGTTAAATGAAGGGCATGGCGAGCATCTCAGAAAACTCAGATATCAGTGTGACCAGTAAAGACTCAGTGGAGAAACCATGCTTTGGGCCTTTTCCTTACCTATTGTTCTGTTGCCCCTTGACCTTGTGTAATTCTGTGGCTTAGATTCTCTGAACCTGATGGATCTAAAGAGAGATCCCATGTATGCATCCAAAAGCAAAATGTCCAAAAGAGCAATCATTGTGGATGAAGTCTCTCTCCTTCCTTGGTAAGGATCCTGACCTCCATCAAGTGAGAATAGGGCTCCTTTGGGTCAAATACGTTCTTCAAAGCCCTGCAGATTCTAGCCCATAGGTGACTGGGTTTTCTCATGACTCCAATTCACATGAAGAATCTAAATCCCACCATCAGTAGGCCTCAAATTTAAGAAGCAGAGCAAAATAAATGGCAGGCCTATTTGATCACTCTTAGTTCACAGGAAGGGTGTCCAGGCCACCCTGACTTTAGGCAAATGAGGGGCAAGGGAGCTTATTTTGGACACTGTCTTGGGCTGCACCCCTCACGGAAACCTCCAGCCAGAGGTTATGATGAGTGTCTGTATGGAAGAAAATGAGGGCCATGTGGGAGTGTTTTGGTTTTAATTGTAGTCATTTTTGTGGCGGTTAGTAGAGATGACATCGTCCACCTTGGCTTGAACTTTGGTGGGATTCCGCATAAAGACTGAGTTCTCGTACTGAACTCAGAGAAGTATTGCCATGAATAGTGTTGGAATTTTAGGAGGCCACGCACGATAGTCGCCCTTGGAAACTGAGATCTAGGCCCAGGGTAGCTATTCACAGAGCACTAGAAATCTCAGCCAGGATATCACATGATTTTATTCTGAAAAACTTGGCAACCATTGTTGAGAGTCAAAACACACATGGAACTCACATTGTAGACCTCAATTTTCAAGGATTCATGTGACCTTTTGGCCACTCTTTGGGAAGCCTTTCCTGTGAGACATCTCCAGATATTTCATTGAAATGAGCTTCCTCACCATTTAATAGTTCCAGAATGCCTCCAACTTCATCCTTGAAAAATGGCTAGGTCAATATATCATGAAATTTTTAAAATTCCCGTGACAAGTTGGCACTGGAGATTCTTTGAATATCTTGTGGCTCATCATGAGAATAACAGTCAGTGCCTTGATTGACTGGTTTTCATAAAAATTGTGCAGAACAGAGATGCCAGGAAGTTGGAGCCTCCTGAGGAGTGGGCCTAGAGCAGTGGTGGGCAGGTGTGTGATAAAACATCTGCGGTGTGGTCATGTGGATCTGCCTTTGGCTTCCAAATTGCTTGTGACTGATATCGTGCAGCCAGCAGTCCCTTCAATGTAAAGGCATCTTGTTATATATAGAGGTTTTAGGGAAATATTAAGAATCAGGTTGCTATGGTCAAGGGGGCAACTATGTGGGATATAAGCCTGTTTGGTGCATTCTCCTGCAGACCCTGACCCACCACACGTGACAGAACTCCCTCACGCACAGAGTAACAGTTGAATTCTTTGTATTTCGTGAAACAAATACCAAAATCCCAGTGCAGCACCAAGAAACAACACGAAAAGTGGAGAATGACCAAATAGCTTCACAGGCCCATGTGGATACACTTAGCCCCCCGTGTCCACAGTTTACCTACAAAGAGAGTATTCAGCACTGCTGACTCATGTTCAGTGGAAAATAAGAAACCATGTCCTCCAGGTCACATAGATGAAGACCCTGATTTGATGGTCTCACTACAAACGAAGCTGAAGCTCCCGACAACAACATATATTCCAAGTGCCCAACCTCAGAGGCAGTTTCTCAAGAAGTTTTTAGGCCAGCAGAGCTCCATGTTTTTGGAATGATTACACTGTCCCTTACTTTTGGAATCTCCTCTACCTCCTCCAAGGTTATGAACTCCTGAGCATATTCCATTCCAGATATTTATTCACAGATTTTCTAACTCTTTTCTTCTAATTGTGTCTTACTCCGGGCGATTGTAATGTCAAGGCATTGTTCTGGATGAGAGTGGGAAGATTTTTGTGTATCACATATTTACATACACATTGGATTCATTTTCCAATTTTCCTTTCAAAATACTGAATACCTCACACTAACACCTACCCTACTAGACTCTGACAACAAATCCTAATAAGGTGGAGAAAAATAAACCAAAAAAATAGAAATGCAAGCAGTTCAGAGAAGGCATGGTGTATAGTGGAATTGCCTTTTGCATTATTTAGGGTAGGAGTTATAAATCTAGTCAATTATTTGTTAAAATATTTCTCCATGTGTTTTAAAGTTAACAAATATGTGAATTCCTGTTTCCCTGTCTCTGTAGCCTATTCAGCACATGTATTTTTACATGCAATTATAGAATCTTACCTGATACCACACGTACATTCTTGTGAAGTGGCTGACTTGGCAGATACAAATTTTAAGAGATCACTCCTCCTAAGCGCTTTAGAACTGAAAATTCAACCTATGCGTGAGCTTCCTAGTTGAACAACATTATACATAAATCCATGTTAAATAAAATAAATATTTTTGGATCTCTGGATGATATAAATTTCATGGTGAATTTCCTATAGCATATATTATGCTATTTTTAATGTCCGTGTGTGTTTGTGTGTGTGTATGTGTGTATATATATATATATATATATATATATATATATATATATATTCTCCAGATTTTTCAAAATATGAAATATGTGTCTTATTATAAACTCCCTTAACTCATTCATATTCAAGTATGTGGATTTATAATCAAATTTTCTCAAGAGTATTCTCAAAATATTCATTCTCCTGATATACATATTTGTTTCTTAGTACTGAAAACTAACTTTAGTGAATGGTGTATACAAATCCTAATATTTCTACAGTAACTGACCTAGTTTAACATCAATGCAAGTAGATTCCTATGGGACATGATGTGTATTTGGATGTTCGTTTTATTCAACACTGGTACATTACTATTTCTTCAATTTATTCACATCATGGGATATATATTTCATCCACAAGTTCGCAAGTTTATAGGCATTTGTTTCACATTCAATCATTTTCTTATTCAGATCACATGTATTCCTCCATGTTTCTTGACTGGTCTTTTTATGAGACTTCTTTCCAAACACATTATTTTCGATTTCTAGCATCACTTTTGAAGCAATACTCACACACCTTTCATGATAATCCATAACCCTAATATTACATTTAGATGTATTACTGGTTGAAATGAATGATATTATATCAATACAAGATTTCTTATAATATTTCATATATTAATTCAATGCATTATTTAAAGTGGGAACAGTTAAATTATTTATTCAAAATGTGGTCTATTCATGCATTATGTCTATATTCATGGACACAGGGTACACCTCTTTGTACCCCCAATACCAATTTATAGCTCTTGAAAACCTTACTCCCAGAAATGCTTGAAGAAATGCTCATGTCACCTGATCCACATATACATTCTATGACAGTAATATTCTGGACAAAAAATGCAAAGGTCACACTTATGATTGTACCAAAGCCTAAAAGGAAAGTGAACATGGATTACTAAAAGCATCCATGTCCAGGTTTCCTAATGCTCTCAAATGTCAATCCTAATGGTCACTGCATATTTGTTTCTTCTTAAGATTATATATTCAAACTCAACAGTGTACAAAATGTCTAATCCTATCACTCACTTTATACTTTGCCAGATTTTTTAAAGTCTCTATTATTATCTGCTTTTCTACATATTTTTCAAAGTTCATCATTGTGACTGAATTTTCATATGTGCTGACATTTACATTCACTCTCTAACTGAAACCCTATTGCTAAAGAAATTTCCGTCCAAATCCTGTACTCACTCTTCTTCCTAAACCTACCGACTATCTACCTAATCCTACCGACTATCCCTTTTTGACTGGATGTTCTCTTCCTCATTCAATCATCCAATGTACAAGGTCCTATGCCATTGTAAATGGATTTATCTGAGACATCTGTGAAGAACCTAATTCAACACTACGTGTCCCAATCATGGGCCCAATGCCCTTCTGGGCTTCAAATCCTAGATTTCTGTTTTCATACATATATTTTGCCAATATAATTTAATAAATATCGCAGGTTCCCAATACCATTATTCATCGCTCAGAATGATTCCTAACAAAATCGAACCTGTTATTACCCAAACCATACACTGTTCCCTCAATCTAACTTTGTAGAAAAGCAGGGACAGAGTTGGCCTTACAATACAGGAGTGTAGGGAAACTTCCACCTGCTGAGAACCTCAAAGGTCCATGCAGAAATGATCCATGGAGAAGATGTAGGCAGCTATGAAGGACCTGAGGGAGGAAAAGTCAACTTCCATGGTAAACAACCTGGTCAAGATGAAGGGATGTGTCTGAATCAGCCTCTTTCATCTTAATGTAGAGAAGATGGACCAAACTAGGCCTGTGTGGAGAGCTGTTCCCGGGTGCCTATGGTTGATATACCATTCTAACTTGTGAAAATGTCAGAGCGAGTAGGTGCATCTTCCATCTCATGGGACTCTTAGAAGCAACTTTTAGGACAAAGTTGTTGTCAAGGCAGTGACCTCATTTAGTTCCTGAAGGAAGTGACCTCACCTCACTTCCTTGATGAAGGAACTCTCTGAACTTGGGATACAGGAAGTCAGGCACCCAGAGCTAGTCCCAGTTCATGTCCCAGTGTTCAAACTTGTTTGGATTTTCCAAGGGCAGAGACAGTCTTTCTTGGTACCTACTGATGTGAGCATAGCCTAATGCCAGGAAGGTCTGAGGAGGGGCCTTTCCTGAGAAAGAAGGTACTGGCTCACCGCTGGCTCCTAACAGCTTCACAGAGTTGGACACGGAGACCAGATCTGAGACAGGACAGCCCATTATGGGGGAATATATTATGGTCCACCAGTCAAAGGTCACTCCATATTTTCACAGACCTACTTGGGGGTCTGTGTGGGTGTGGGTGTGGGTGTGGGTGTGGGTTTGTCATTTTGTCTCATGTTCTGAGAATAGGTAGGAAAGTCGTTTTGTTTGGTTTGGTGTGAAATGTTTCTAGTAAGTCTTTTGACAAGGCGAGGGTTTCTATGTCTGTGTATCCCACTGTGTCCGTGGTTGTAGACATTAGAATAGAGAGTGCATCAATACATATGTCCTATCTAGTAGAAATCTTACCAGCATTCAGCCTGTCCTATTTATGAATGGTCTGCGGCTTGCCATATGGATCGGCCACTCCTAATATCTTCCTAAGTTCCTATTTTCTTTCTGAATTTTGGCCAAACTCCAGAATAGGCTCATGGTTTTGTGTCCAAGATATGTACCTTCTTTAAGCTCTGTGACATGGCCATGTACTGGATAGCTGAAGGCAATGGTGAGCATCTCAGAAAACTCAGATATCAGTGTGACCAGGAAAGTCTCAGTGGAGAAACAATGCTTTGGGCCTTTTGCTTACCTATTGTATTATTGCACTGAATGTCAGGAAGGTCTTTGCCTCAGGCCACCCCTTTGTGAAGACTGAAGAGTTTTCAAATGGAAATGAATGGGCATCACCTTTGGCTCTTGGCTTAATTGCTTTGGAAAGGGATGTGTCTGAATCAGCTTCTTGGCCCTGTGTGAGGTTGTGGCTTAGATTCTCAGCACCTAATGGATCTAAAAAAATCCCATGTGTGCATCCAAAACCAAAATAGCCAAAAGAGCAGTCATTGTGGATGAAGTCTCTCACCTTCCTCTGTAAGGTTCCTGACCTCCATCTTTGAGAATAGTGATCCTTTGGGTCAAATGAGTTCTTCAAATCACTACAGAGGCTAGGCCATAGGTGCTTGGGTTTTCTCATGACCCCAATTAACATAAGGAATCTAAACCCCACAGTCATTAGGCCACAAAATGGAGAATCAGAGCAGTATTAAGGGCAGGCCTCTTAGATCACTCCTGGTTCACAGGAAGGGTGTCCCTGCCACACTGACTTTAGGCAAATGGGAGAAAGGGACCTTATTTTGGATACTGTCTTTGGCTTTGGCCTTCATGGAAACCTACAGCCTGAGGTTATGATTAGTGTCTATATGGAAGAAGATGAGGGCCATGTGGGAGTGTTTTGGTTTTAATTGTGGTCATTTTTGTGGCCGTTGGAAGAGATGACTGAGGCCACCTGGGCTTGAACACTGGTGTGATTCCCCTTAGAGACTGAGTTATGGAACTGACCTCAAAGAAGTATTGCCATGTATTGTGATGGGATTTTAGGAGGCCACACATGAGAGTCGCCCTTGGAAACTGAGATCAAGGCCCAGGGTGGCTTTCCACAGAGCACTGGGAATCTCAGGAAGGATATCACATGATTTAATTCTTTAAGAATTGGCAGCCATAGTTGCAAGTCAAAACACAAAAGGATCACACATTGTAGACCTCAAACGCCTGGCTTAATGTGACCTTTTAGCCTGTCGTTGGGAAGCATTGCCTGTTAGAATTCTCCAGAGATTTCATTGAAATGAGATTCCTCTCCATTTAATGGTTCCTGAATGAATTAAACCCCACAGTGCCTCAAACTTCATCCTTGAAAAAAGGCTAGATAAATACCATTTAATTTTTGAAATTCTCATGAACAGGTGTCAGTGGAGAACCTTTGGATGTCTTATAGATGATCATGAGTGTACCAGACAGTGCCTTGATTGACTGGGTTTCATGAAAATCGTGTAGAACAGAGATGCCAGTAATTTGGAGCCCGATGAGTATTCGGCCTAGAGCAGTGGAGTGTAGGTGTTTGTTAAAACATCTGTGATGGGGTCATGTGGATCTGCCATTGGCTTCCAAATGGTTTGTGACTGACATGGTGCAGCCCCCATACCCTTGTATGTAAAGGCATCTTGTTATACGGAGAGGTTTCAGGGCAATGTTTAGAATCAGATTTCTATTGTCAAGGGGGCAAGCTATGTGGGATAGAAGCCTGGTTGGTGCACTCTCCTGCAGACCCTTAACCAACACACGTGACAGAACTCCCTCCAGCACTCTGTCCTAGTTGACCTTCTCGTATTTCATGAAGCAAATACCAAACTCCCAGTGTAGCTGCAAGAAACACCATGAAAAGTAGAGGAAGACCAAATGGATTCAAAGTCCACACTGGGAGACATTTTGCCCCCAAATGGCAACAAATTACCTACAAAGAGAGAATTCAGCCCTGCTGCCTCATGTTTATTGGAAAAAAAGAAACCATGTGCTCCAGGTTACACAGAAGCAGACCCAGATTTGATGGTCTCACTACAAAGGAAGTTAAAACTCCTGACAACAACATATATTTCAAGTGCCCAACCTCAGAGGCAGTTTCTCAAGAAGTCTTTAGGCCAAGAGAGCTTCATGTTTGTGGAGTTTTTACCATGTACCTTACTTTTCGAAACACCTCTACCACCTCCAAGGTTGTTAACTACTGAGCATTTTCCATTCCAGATGTGTATTCACAGATTTTCTAACTCTTCTCCTCTTATTGTGTCTTACTTGGGGTGAAGGTAATGTCAAGGCATTGTTCTGAATGAGAGTGGGAAGACTTTTGGGTAGCATATATTTGCATATACATTGGATTCATTTTCCAATTTTCTTTTAGAAATACTGAATCCCTGACTGTCAGAGGTAGAAGGAATTCTCCTTCAAAGAATAGCCTGACACTTACAAGAAACAGCCACCAGGAGACATCCTGTAGCCATCTGTCTCCCTGAGACATCCTGTGCCCATCTGTCTTTCTGAAACTTCCTGAGGTTATCTCACCTTGTGAAGACATCTAGGAAGTGACGATAAGAGAGATTTCCCACATCCAGCATACAAATACCCCTGTGTGAACAATAAAAGTTTGCAGCTTGATCAGAACTCCTGTCTTGCTGTCATCTCTCGTGTCTCTTGTCCCTTCATTCCTCCCTATCTAGGTTCGCTGCCCACGTTGATGTGTCCTGCCGGCCGGGACATCTGGCGCCCACTGACTGGGGCTCGAGCTTTTGATTGAGGGGGACCCCGTCCTCCTGGAAGATTTGGTCAAGCGGAGCTTGCAATAACCGCAGAAGACACCACCGAGAGACAGATCCAGGAGGAGGGTGGGGATGACACACGGTGATTGACCCACCATGGGGCAAGCAGTTTCGTCACATGATTTGTTTTTGTCAGGCTACAAGGAGTCCTTCCAGACATGGGGGCGCGTATTAAGAAAAAAGACTTAAATTTTTTTTCTTTTCACACATAAGAGAGCAGTGTCCATGGTTTCCTCTTGAAAGGACCATTGATGGTAAAAGATGGCTTAGAGTAGGAGACTGTTTAAAAGATTATTATGAATCCTTTGGCCCAGAAAAAGTGCCTGTTCCCACCTTTTCTTACTGGAACTTAATTAATAGAATTCTTAAAAGTTCACCCTTTGACAATGGTACCTTAAAAGTTGTCAAGGTTGGGAAAGAGACTATGCAAATACTTCTCATATCCCCTCGGCATGCCCATCAGTTAGTATAGACATAGACCCTTCTCAGGCTCCCCAGGACCGTGGGAACCTTCCTGGTCCCCCTCAAAATACCACCCTAATGAATAAGGCTCCAATGATTACCAACTGCCTTTATCCAGTTTTAAATACCGGAGACTCATTGACCCCTGTAGAGGAGGCTACCTTGGAGAAGGAAGCAGCTCGCTACCATTCAGAAGACCCTCCACCTCTCAAGACCCTGCCACAGCCTATAGGACTTACACATCCACCTCCCTGCTATATCCCTCCTGCCTTTTGTGCTCTGGCCCTTCAGGGAACAAATGCCCCCCCCGATATTTTCTCCCCACTTCCGTTGCCTAAACTGGCTCCTTTGTGAGCATCCTTTCAACATACACAGGAACAGATCCAACCTTTAAAAGAATTAAGATCCCTTCACTCTGAGCTCTCTTCATTAGCCTTAGGTATGGAGTCAAAGCAACTGGCCTACAGTGGTCTAATACAAAGGCGAAGCCACTCCATTGACCTGTGCTCGCCTTCCCAGTCACCACCAGTCTGATAGATAAGCCTGCCCAGGCTGAGGTCAAAGAATTAGACGAGGATAAAGAGGAGGAAGCGGGGAAATGGATTAAGGAGATCAGGACTCAGAGGATGAGGAGTTCAGCCCTAGGCAGGCAGGAACTCAGAGTCTACAAAAAATTAAGCCTGCATTTTCCTGAAAAACTTAAAAAGGCTTGTGCTCACTATGGCCCCATTGCACCCTACACGTTGGCTTTATTAGAAAGCCACAGCACACAATGACTTACTCCCAATGATTGGAAATTTTTAGACCAAGCTACCCTCAGTGCCAGAGACTTCCTGTTATGGAATGCAGATTTCAAAGAGCACTGTAGGGAAACTGCTCAAAAAATTTTAACTAAGGCCTTCTCTAAATCCAGGACTTATGTTAAGCTAGTGGGCAATGAGCCTTTTGACAATAAAACTAAACAGGCACATTTCCCTGCTGGACTTTTGATGCAGATTCAGATGGCTGGCTTACATGCTTGGAGACACCTCCCTCAAAAGCCTCGGCTACCACTTCCCTGGCAAAAATTTGACAAGGGCCCGACGAGCCTTATAGCGACTTTGTTCCCCGGCTTAACCTAGCTGTGGACTGCTTGCTTGGACCAAGCGAAAGCAAAAGCGCTTTTGTAAAACATCTTGCCTTTGAAAACGCCAACCCGGCATGTCAGGATGTTCTTCAACCACATAAGGATAAAGGGAAACTTTCTGACTTTATTAGACTCTATGCAGGGGTAGGTGCAGCCCATGCCATGGGTCTTGCCCTAGGTGCCACCTTTACCAAGACCTTTCACAATCCTGGCTCACGTACTTGCTTTACTTGTAAACAACCTGGCCATTTTGCACGCAAGTGTCCGACAGGCAAAAAAAGCCTAGGAATAGCGTCTCCTTCAACTGGGGCTATACCGCCCCAAGCTATCCTTTGCCCTAGATGTGGTAAAGGTCATCACTGGGCCAGTGAGTGTAGATCTAAGACAAATGCCCTCAGACAGCCTATTTTTTCCTGCTTCTTGGGAAACTCAATGCGGGGCCAGCCCCGGGCCACGACATCCCCCAGGACAAACCCAGGGGCAATAAGATTTGTTCCCTCCCAAACTCCCAACCTACCTCAAAATTCTTCTCCACAATTGCCTCCCTCCAACTAGCCACTCCAGGCAGCGCAGGATTGGACCTCTGTGCCACCACCGATACTATATTGGACTCAATGCAAGGACCCCAGATAATACCCACTGGAATTATGGGTCCCCCTCAATCTCATATGTGTGCCCTTATTTTTGGGAGAGCCTCTACTAACTTACATGGTGTTCAGGTCTTCCATGGCATTAATAATAATGATATCACTGGAGAAAAAAATACTGGCCACAGCTATTAATGGAGTTGTGGCCATCCCAGCACGAACAAGTCTTGCACAATTAATACTCCTTCCCTTGAATCCAGGAGGCACTTCCACCGCCCAAACCTACCGCAGGGGACTGCCTCCTTGGGCTGCTCTGATGTAAATTTGGTTCAACCCGTTTCTCACAAAAGACCCACAATTTCCTTACTTATTGAAGGAAAGGAATTCCAAGGAATTCTAGATACTGGAGCTGATGACACAATTATTTCTCAAAAATATTGGCCATCAGCTTGGACCCTCACCTCATCCTTGACTGACCTTAAAGGGATAGGACAGTCAAAAAATCCTCTGGTCAGCTCTACGGCTCTTAGCTGGACTTATAAAGAGGGTAATAAGGGAATTGTCACTCTTTTCGTTGTTCCTGACCTCCCTGTTAACCTATGGGCCCGAGATATTTTGAGTCAAATGGAAGTTATTCATGCCAGTCCCAATTCCATGGTAACTCATCAAATGCTTCATATAAATTTTGTCCCTGGTACAGGCCTTGAGAGACTGAGACAAGGACTGGTTGAGCCAATAAAACCCATACAAAAAACAAATACATATGGACTTGGGTATTCGGATTTTTAGTGTCGGTCTCTGACTCTCCTGTACCCCATGGAGATAAAATTATTTGGGAAACTCAGACTCTTGTGTGGGTGCATCAATGGCCACTTACCCAAGAAAATATGGAGGCTGCCTCCATGTTAGTGCAGGAACAGCTGGCAGCCGGCCATGTAGAGCCCTCAACCTCAACATCAAATACTCCAATTTTTGTTATCAAGTAAAAATCAGGCAAGTGGTGCCTTTTACAATATTTGTGTGCCATTAATAAAGCTATGTGCCCAATAAGAGCACTACAGCCAGGCATTCCCACACCAGTGGCTATTCCCAAAAACTATTGTAAAATGATTATTGACTTAAAAGATTGTTTTTTTACCATTCCTTTACATCCTGCGGATAGACCCTATTTTGCCTTTAGTCTCCCTCGCATTAATTTTCAGGGCTCTATGCAGAGATTTCAATGGAAGGTTCTTCCCCAAGGTATGGCCAACAGCCCTAGTCTTTGCCAAAAATACGTTGCTCAAGCAGTAGACCCTGTGAGAGAGCTATGGCCACAAATTTATATTTTACATTATATGGATGATTTGTTAATTGCTGCACCTAATAACCATGACCTTAATAATTGTTACTTGGACATTTACAAAATCCTCACTTCCTTGGGACAACAGATAGCTCCTAATAAGGTTAAAACACAGGACTGTTATACCTATTTGGGCCTTAAACTTCAAGATAATCAGATCCAAATTCCTAAGATACCACTATGGGTGGACCATCTTCAAAACCTTAATGATTTTCAAAAATTCCTGGGGAATATTCAATGGCTAAAAACATATTTAAAATTACCACCTTGTGTACTTTTGTCCCTTAATGATATTTTGAGAGGTGATTCCCACCCCTCCTCCCCTCAAAAACTTACTCCCGAGGCATGACAGGCATTAAACCAAGTCACAGAAGCCATTGCCAAACAGTTTTTTACAGAATATTCTTATAACCTTCCTCTGGTTCTGGTTATTTTACACACTCCTCATACACCCACAGGAATATTTTGGCAACGAAATACACATTTTAGAAATAAAGGCTGCCTTTGCTTTGGGTCCATTTACCCACCACATTCTCCAAGGTTATTACTGTTTTTCTTGCTCAGGTAGCTTCTATTATTTTTAAAAGTCGTTTGCTATCTCGACAACATTTTGGCAAAGACCATGATAATATTTTAATTTCATATACTAAAGACCAAATCCAATTTTTACTACAGACGGAGGATTAATGGCGTATTGCCTTATCAGGCTTTTTGGGAACAATTGATAACCACCTACCCAATGACCCCCTTTTACATTTTGTCCAGTTACACCCATTTATTTTTGCCAAAATTACTCAAAAGGCTCCCATTCCTCAAGCCCTTACTGTCTTTACAGACAGTTCCAGTAATGGCCGAGCAGTCTTTGTTGTCAATAACCAGCCTAACACCTTTTATACTGTCTATCATTCAGCACAGTTTGTGGAATTGTTTGCAATAACACAAGTTTTTAAAACATTTTTTGATAATCCTGTTAATATTTATACATACAGTGCCTACATTGCTCATTCTGTGCGCCTGCTTGAGATTTCACCGACCATTAAGGCTTCTTCCAATGTCGCCCATCGGTTTCACCAGCTTCAGCAGCTAATTCAGGCCAGACAACACCCATTTTTCTTAGGACACAGCAGGGCACACTCTGATCTTCCCAGCCCTCTAACACAAGGTAATGCCAAAGCTGATGCAGCAACTCGTTTCATCTTTCCAATTTTTGTTGGCTGCACTCAAAAGGCCACGGAGTTACACAACCTTCACCATCTAAATTCCCAGAACCTTCGATAACTATGTAAAATTACCACGCAGCAGGCACGAGAAATAGTAAAAGCATGCCCTGGTTGCCCTGTCTCCCTCCCCATTCAACACTTGGGATTTAACCCCAGAAGATTACTGTCCAATCAGTTTTGGCAAATGGATGTTACTCATTTTTCTGAATTTGGAAAAACCAAATATGTACACGTTTCTGTAGATACCTTCAGTGGCCTTATTTTCGCATCACCACATTCTGGAGAGGCTATCAAAGATGTCCTTTCTCATCTTGTTTCAGCGTTTTCTGTAATGGGTAAACCAATACATATTAAAAAAAGATAATTGTCCTGCATATACCAGTGCCAAGTTTAAACAGTTTTGTGCTACCTCGCAAATTGGCATACTACTGGAATTCCATACAAGCCTCAGGCATTGTGGAACGTGCCCACCTTACCTAAAGACTTGGCTAACCCGCATTAATGCTTCTGCACTTGTATTTACCACTCACAGGCATCGCCTTAATCATGCATTATTTGCCCTTATTTTTCTTTCCCTAGACAATGAAGGCCATTCGGCTGCAGACTGACACAGGCAATCCTCGTCCAATTCTGTTCGCCCACCTGTTATGTGGCACAATCCCCTTACAAATAAATGGAAACGCCCAGGTCCTGTCCTCATCTGTGGACGAGGCTCAGCTTGTGTTTTGGACGAAGAGCAAGCAGCCCCAAGATGGTTACCAGAACGCCTGGTTAAACAGGTTAATGGCTTACCTCAACACGGGGATGGAGGCCCTCCCCCTGAGGACAAATTTTCCTCTTTTTCAGATGCAGCCAACAATCTGTGTGAGGATCCTACTTAAGGCACTTATGCTGAACAGGATTGTACACGGAGGCTTTGGCCCTCCACCTTCCAACATCATGGAGTACATTTTGGCCCACCCTGTGAACGCAAGGGAGGATCTTGGACTCAGGCTCCCACTAGTTTGACCCAGACTGCTGACTGCGTGACTAAGGTGGCTTACCTCCGGGCCGAGGTTGACCATAAACTCAGAGGAGTTCATCAGCCTAAATTGGTATGTGTTAAGAAGCCAAAGATTATTCCGCCTAGTACAAGTAAAGCTCTCCAAAATTGTTCTGCAACTTGAACGCATACCCAAGCGATGCATGCCACTTGTTATGCGTCGGCCTCAATTTGTGTTAACAAGCAGGGAGAACAATTTTTTGAAGCCTCCCTAACTAAAACTCATGCCGCAGGAGGGACCACTATTCATTATACCCCCGTTCTTTTTGACCGGGGAGGAGAAGGCAAATACACCAAGCTACAGTCAGCTGGGTGCCAAGGCCCTGTTGGTAAACCCTCCTGCTGCCCCATTAAGGCACCTACAGGGGTCACTGATGGTGGAGGATTCCCTTATGCTGTCAAGCATCCTCAGATAATCAAACTTTTGAAACCCCAAATCCCTGAGCTCACATATCATCCCTTAATATAGCCAAAATGCCAGCTCCCAGGTTTAGATAACAATACATTAGATATTTTGGAAACTACCTTCTCCTTGCTTAATAATTCCAACCCCAACTTTGCTGGTGATTGCTGGCTCTCCATGACAACAGGGGCAATCATGCCTATTGCATTTCCTATTAATTCTATCATAGACGATGATAATACATGCCAACCCAGATTTCATTTAAAAGTACAGTCTATAGGCACTTTTACAATATGTCTTTTAGGCGCGATGCAAAATAATACCTATGATATTGATGTTGGAGTTACTTCCTTTGGAAATTGCTCAACAGTACAAAACTATTCCTCATCCACCCCATCTCTATGTCCCTCCAATGGCACAGTTTTTATGTGTGGAGGAAACTCGGCCTTCCCGAGGCTTCCATCGAATTGGACCGTTGGCTGTGTTCTTGCCTTATTACTCCCTGATATAACTATTGTCCCAGGAGACGAAACTCTATGCATTCCTAGTCTAGACACCTCAGTCAAAAGACACAGGCGGGCAATACAGGCCTTACCACTCGTTGCCAGCCTTGGAATAACAGCTACTGTGGCCACAGGTACAGCTGGCTTAGGCATGGCTATACACTCTTAGCGTCGCCTGTCTCAACAACTTATAAATGATGTACAAACTATATCAGGAACCATTAAAGATTTGCAGGACCTAGTAGACTCCCTGGCAAAAGTGTTCCTTCAAAACAGAGAAGGCTTAGATTTACTGACAGCTAACCAGGGAGGTATTTGCTTGGCCTTAGGGGAACGATGCTGCTTTAATGCCAATAAATCAGCCATAGTACGCACTAAAATTAAGCAGCTTCAAGAAGATCTAGAAAAGAGATGAAGGGAACTTTTTGAAAATCCCCTCTGGACTGGGTTTAATGGATTTCTACCCTACCTTCTTTCCCTATTAGGCCCTTTGTTGGGTTTACTTTTAATGGTGTCCATAGGACCCTGCATTATAAACAGGCTTGTACAATTTATTATAGAACAGATTAATATTTTGGCCTCTAAGCCCATACAGGTCCACTATCATCGCCTGGAGATGGAAGACCATGCTGCCAACATTTAAAAGGATGTTCTACCCTTCTCACAGGCTTATTTCTTAAGTTTACATCCCCACAGATCTCTCTTTCTTACATTAAACTATAAGTAACAGCTCTGACCAACCATCTTCTGCCATTGCCATAAGGGTTCGTCCTCCATGGGCCCCTCCATTTGGGGGAGGATGCACCCATGGAGTGAGGACATTAGGCCATAATAACGGAGGGTGCAGGGTGGACTGCAGGAGGATGTATCCACGGATCCAAAAACAGAAGACCTCTTAGTGACACGCTCTGGTGCATGGTGGTTGGCCTGCTTCCCCCTCAAAGCCGTCTCCTCCCAAAACATGCCAAGGCCACCACGAAATCTCCTAGTAAACATGCTCTCTCGAATCAGGAGATATTCTAAGGCCTGCTAGAGAAACAGAGCCTCTATCACCCCCTAAAACATTGGCCGGTAAGGTATGGTCAAATATTTTATATAAGAAAGAGAGGTCAGGGGCTAGAAGGAAGTTCTCCTTCAAAGAATAGCCTGACACTGAAAAGAAACAGCCCCCTGGGAGATATCCTGCCTGGGAGACATCCCGCAGCCATCTATCTCCCTGAGACATCCTGCGGCCATCTGTCTTCCTGCAACATCCTGAGGTTATCAGACTTTCTGAAGACATCCAGCAACTGCCGATAAGAGAGCTTTCCCATCCACAACATATAAATTCCCATGTGAGAACAATAAAAGTTTGCAGCATGATCAGAACTCCAGTCTTCCTGTAATCTCTCGTGTCTCTTGTCCCTTCATTCCTCCCCAACTAGGTTCCTTGCCCACATTGATGTGTGCGGCCGGCCGGGACAACTGACACTAACCCATACCCTACTACACTCTGACTACTAATCCTAATATGATGGAGAAAAATAACCCAAACAGAATAGAAATACAAGCAGTTCAGAGAAGGCATGGTGTATATTTGGACTTGCCTTTTGCATGATATAGGGTAGGTGTTATAAATCTAGTTAATTTTTAATTGAAATCGTTCTCCATGTGTTTTTAAAGTTAACAAATATGTGAATTCCTGTCTCCATTTCTCTGTAGCCTATTCAACACATGTATTTTTATCTGCACATATAGAATCCTACTTGGAATCACACGTACATTCTTGTGAGGAGGCTGACTTGGCAGATACAAATTGTGAGAAGAGATCACTCCCCATAAACGCTGTTGGAACTCAAAATTCAATCTATGGGTGAGCTTCCTAGTAGAACAACATTTTACATAAATCCATGTTCAGTAACATAAATATTTTTGCATCTATGGATGATATATATTTCATGATGAATTTTGTTTGGCATATATATTGCTACTTTTTATTGTCTGTGTGTGTGTTTTGTATATATATACACTCTTCAGATTTTTCAAAATATGAAATATATGTGTCTTATATACACTCCCTAAATTCATTTATGTTCATGTATGTGGATTTATAATCAACTTTTCACAAGATTATTCTCAGAAATATTCATCCACCTGAAATACATATTTGTTTTCTAGTACTGAAAACTAACTTAAGTGAATGGTGCATACAATCCTAATATTTCTACAGTGACTGACACAGTTTAACATCAATGCAAGTAGAAATCTATCGGACATGATGTGTATTTTGAAGTTCATTTTGTTCAACACTGGTACATTACAATTTCTTCAGTTTATTCACATCATAGGATATATATTTCATCCACAAGTTCACAAATTTATACGCATTTGATTCATTTTCAATCATTTCCTGCTTCAGAACACATGTATTACTCCTAGTTTCCTGAATGGTCTTTTCATGACACTTATTTCCAAACACATTCATTTTGGTTTTCATAATCATTTTGAAGCAAAACTCACACATTCTTCATGATATACCATAACCCTAATTTTACCATTATATGTGTAACTGATTGGAATGAATGATTGTATATCAATATAGGATTCCCTGTATATTTTCTGATATCAATTCAATCCATTATTTAAAGTTTGAACCACTTTTATTATTTATTCACAGTATGGTCTATTCATGCATTATTTCTATATTTATAGACACAGGGTACATCTATTTGTATCCCCAATACTAATTTATTCATCTTCAAAATGTAGCTCCCAGAAATGTTGGAAGACATACTCATGTCACCTCATCTACATATACATTTTATCACAGTAATATTCTGGACACATTATGAAAATGTCACACTTATGATTGTACCAAAGCCTAAGTGAAAGTGAGCATGCGTTACTAAAAACATCCATGTCCAGGTTGCCTAATGCTCTCTAATGTCAATACTATTGGTGAATACATATTTGTTTCTTCCTAAGATTATATATTCAACCTCAATCCTGTGGAAAATGTCTAATCCTACCACACAATTTATACTTTGCCTGATTTCCTAATGTCTCTATTGATTTCTGCTTCCCTACATATTATCCCAGTTCATTATTGTGACTGACTCTTCACATGTGCTGACATTTACATTCACTGTCTACCCGAAAGCCTATTGCTAAAGAACTTTTGGTCCCACTCTTATACTCACTCTTCTTTCTAAACCTACCGACTTTCGTCTTAATCGTACCGACTATCACTTTTTGACTGGATGTTCTCTTTGACATTCAATCATCCAAGGTACAAGGCAATTGTATATCGATTCATCTGAGACATCTATGCAGAATATAATTCAAAGCTAAGTATCCCACTCAAAGGCCTAATGCCTTTCTGGGCTTCAAATCTTACCTGGATTTCTGTTTTCAAACTTATATTTCCCCTTATATTCTTGAAAATATTGCAGGTTCCCAATACCATTAATCATCTTGCACAATGATTCCGAACCCAAATAGAACCTGTTATTAACCGTAACCATACACTCTTTTCTCAATCTCACTTTACAGAAGAGCAGGTACAGAGTTCGTCTTACAATACAGGAATGTAGGGGATCTTCCACCTGCTGAGAATCTAAAATGTCCTTGCAGAAATGATCCCTGGATAAGATGTAGGCAGCTATTGAGGAACTAAGAGAGCAAAAGTCATCTTCCAATGCAAAAACCCTGGTCAGAATGAAGGGATGTGTCTGAATCAGCCTCTCTCTTCTTAATGTAGAGAAGATGGACCAAACCAGGCCTGTGTGGAGAGCTGTTCCTGGGTGCCTATGGTTTACATACCATTCTAACTTGTGAAAGTGTCACAGGAAGTAGGGGCAGCCTCCATTTCATGGGACACTTGGAAGCAACTGAAGCAATTGTTAGGACAAAGTGGTTGTCACGGCAGTGACCACACTCAGTTCCTGAAAGAATTGACCTACTTAACTTCCTTGTTGATGGAACTCTCTGAACTTGGTATCCAGGAAGCCAGGCACCCAGAGCCAGTCCCAGTCCCCGTCCCAGTGGGCTCAATTGTTTGTATTTACCATGGACATAGTCAGTCTTTCTTGGTACCTACTGATGTGAGGATGGTCAAATGACAGAATAGCTATGAAGAGGGTCCTTTCCTGGGAAAGTAGGTAGTTGCTCACCACTGGCTGCTGGCAACTTCACTGAGTTGAAAAAGGAGACAAGATCTGAGACCGTACAGGCCATTTCGGGGGAACGAAGTATGGCTCACCAGTCAGAGGACACTCCATATAGTCAGAGACCTACTTAGGGGAAGGAGGTGCCTTTTTGAGTGTGGGTGTGAGTATGTGGTTTTGTCTCATGTTCTTAGAATAGGTAGGAAAGTCGGTTTGTTTGTTTTGGGGTAGACTGTTTCTTGTATGTCGTTTGGCAAGGCGAGTGTTTCTATGTCTGTGTATCTTACTGTGTCAGTGGTTGTAGACAGTAGAAAAGAGAATGCATCAATGGATGTATTGTGTCTAGTAGAAAGCTCCCAGCATTCATCCTGCCCAATGTATGAATAGAGAGTGGGCAGCCTTATTTATGTGCAACACCTATTATATTCCTAAGTTTCAGTTTTCTTCCTGAATTCTCTCAACTCTCCAGAATAGGCTCATGGTTTTGTGTCCAAGATATGTACCACCTCCAAGCTCTGTGAAATGGCCATGTACTGAATAGCTGAAGGAAATGTGATCATCTCAGAAAACTCAAATATCAGTGTGAATAGAAAAGTCTCAGTGGAGAAACCCTGCTTTGGGCCTTTTACTTACCTATTTTTCTGTTGCCCTGAATGTCAGAAAGGTCTTTGCCTCAGGTCACACTTTGTGAAGCCTGAAGAAAATAGTTTTCAAATGGAAATGAATGGGCATCACCTGTGGCTCTTTCCTTAATTGCTTTGGAAATGGATATGTCTGAATCAGTATCTTGGCCCTGTGTCAGGTTGTGGCTTAGATTCTCAAAACCAGATGGATCTAAAAAAGATGCCATGTGTGCATCCAAAACCAAAATGGCAAAAAGATCAGTTATAGTGGATGGAGCTTCTTGCCTTTCTCTATTAGTTTCCTGACATCCATCAAGTGAGAATAGGAATCCTTTGGGTAAATTTAGTACTTCAAAGCCCTGCAGAGGTGCTTGGGTTTCCTCATGACTCCAAATCACATAAAGAATCTATACCTGACTGTCAGTAGGCCTCAAATTGGAGAATCAGAGCAGTATCAAGAGCAGGCCTATTTGATCACTCCTGGTTCACAGGAAAGGTGTCCCGGCCACAATGACTTTAGGCAAATGAGGGGCAAGAGAACGTATTTTGGACACTGTCTTTGGATGTGCCCCTCATGGAAACCTCCAGCCAGAGGTTATGATTAGTATCTATATGGAAGAATATGAGGGCTATGTGGAAGTGTTTTGGTTTTAATTGTGGTCATTAGTGTGGTGGTTGGAAAAGATGACTGGGTCCATCGGGGTTTAAACTCTGATGTGATTCCCCTTTGAGACTGCGTTGTGGAACTGACCTCAGAGAAGAATTGCCATGATTTGTGTTGTCATTTTTGGAGGCCACGCATGAGAGTCGCCCTTGGAAACTGAGATCTAGACCAAGGGCGGCTTTCCACAGAGCACAGGGAATCTCAGCCATGATACCATATGATTTTATTCTGAAAGCCTTGGAATACATAGTTGAGAGTCAAAACACACATGGACCTCACATTGTAGACCTCTATGTGCCTGGCTTCATGTAACCTTTTGCCCACTCTTTGGGAAGCCTTGCCTGTGAAATTTCTCCAGAGCTTTAATTGAAATGATCTTCCTCAACCTTTAATGGTTCCTGAATGAATGGAAATCCACAGTGCCTCCAACTTCATCCTTGAAAAATGGCTACATAAATACCATGACATTCTTGAAATTCCCTTGACCAGGTGGCACTGGAGAACCTTCGATGTCCTGTTGCTAATTCGAGTGTACAAGACAGTGCCTTGATTGACTGGGTTTCATGATAATGGTGTAGAACAGAGATGTCAGTACGTTGGAGCCTCCTGATTAGTGGTCATAGAACAGTGTTGTGCATGTGTGTGATAAAACATCTGTGGTGGGGCCATGTGGATCTGCCATTTACTTCCAAATGGGTTGCGACTGACATGGTGCAGCCAGCAGAACCTTGTATGTAAAGGCATCTTGTTATATGGAGAAATTTCAGGGCAATGTTCAGAATCAGGTTGCTATGGTCAAGGGGGCAACCTATGTGTGATAGAAGCCTATTTGGTGCATTCTCCTGCAGACCCTGACACACGACACATGACAGAACTCCCTCCAGCACTGTGTCCCAGTTGAACTTTTTGTTTTTCCAGAAGCAAATACCAAACTCCCAATGCAGCAGCAAGAAACACCACAAAAAGTGGAGGATGACCAAATAGCTTCACAGTCCACATGGAGAGACACTTAGCTCCCAGTGGCCACAGATATCTATAAAGAGAGAATTCAGCACTGCTGCCTAATGTTCATTGGAATATAAGAGACCATGTCCTCCAGGTCACATATATGCAGACCCAGCTTTGATGGTCTCACTACAAAGGAAGATAAAGCTCCTGACAACAACATATATTTCAAGTGCCCAACCTCAGAGGAAGTTTCTCAAGAAATCTTTAGGCCAACAGAGCTCCATGATTGTGGAGTTTTATCCTGTCCCTTACTTCTGGAAACTCCTCTTGCACCTCCAAAGTTGTGAACTCCTGAGCAATTTCCATTCCAGATATGTATTCACAAATTTTATAACTCTTCTCCTCTAATTGTGTCTTAATTGGGGCTAAGGTAATGTCAAGTAATTGTTCTGGATGAGGGTGGGTGGATTTTTGTGTAGCACATATTTGCATACACATTGGATTCATTTTCCAATTTTCCATTTGAAATACTGAAACACTGACACTACCCCATACCCTACTAAACTCTGTCTACTAATCCTAATATGATGGAGAAAAATAACCCAAACAGAATTGAAATACAAGCAGTACAGAAAAGGCACAGTGTATAGTTGGACTTGCCTTTTGCATTATATAGAGTAGGAGTTATAAATCTACTCATTTTTTTGTTGAAATAGTTCTCAATGTGTTTTTAAAGTTAACAAATATATGAATTCCTGTCTCCCTTTCGCTGTAGCATATTCAGCACATGTATTTTTATAAGCACATGTATAATCCTACCTGGTACCACATGTACACTATTGTGTGGTACCTGAATAGGCAGATACAAATTGTGAGAAGAGATCACTCCTCCTAAACGCTGTTGGAACTGAACATTCACCCTATGGGTGAGCTTCCTAGCTGAACAACATTATATATAAATCCATGTTCAGTAAAATGAATATTTTTGATCTGTGGATAATATATATTTCATGGTGAATTTCAATTGGCATATAGTGCTAATTTTTAATATCTGTGTGTGTATATATATATATATATATATATATATATATATATATATACACTCTCCAGATTTTTCAAAATATGAAATATATGTGTCTTATTATACATTTCCTAAATTCATTCATATTCATGTATGTGGATTTATAATAATCTTTTCACAAGATTATTTTCAGAAATATTCATCCACCTGGAATACCTATTTGTTTCCAACCCTGAAAACTAACTTAAGTGAATTGTGTATACAAATCCTAATATTTCTACAGTAACTGACTCAGTTTAACATCAATGCAAGTAGACTCCTATGGGACATGATGTGTATTTTGAAGTTCATTTTTTTCAACACTTGTACATTACTATTTCTTTAGTTCATGCACATCATTGGATATATATTTCATCCATAAGTTTGCAATTTTATTTGCATTTGTTTCACTTTCAATCACTTTCTACTTCAGAACACATATATTTCTCCATGTTTCTTGACTGGTCTTTTCATGAGAATTCTTTCCAAACACATTATTTTTGATTTTCATAATTACTTTTGAAGGAAATCTCACACACCCTAGATAATGAACCATAACCATAATATTACCATTAGATGTATAACTGGTTGGAATGAATGATTGTATATCAATAAATGATTTCTTATATATTTTCAGATATCAATTCAATACATTATTTAAAGTGGAACCTGTTATATTATTTAAACACAGTATTGTCTATTCATGCATTATCTCTATATCCATAGACACAGGGTACACGTCTTTATAACCCCAATACTAATTATTAGGTCTTGAAAATATTCCTCCCAGAAATGGTGGAAGAAATACTCATGTCACCTGACCTACATATACATTTTATCACAGTAATATTCTGGACACAAAAAGCAAAGTTCACACTAATGATTGTACCAATGGAATGGTCGAGTGAGCATTTTAGGAAGAGACCACCAAGAGACTGTCTCATGCAACAGCAAAGTGTGTATTGGGGGTCCAGCATGCTGCAGCTCAGAGCTCACTTGAATTTAGCAGAGAGCCCTGAGAATAGCTTAAGCAGAGCTTATGTACTTTCTTTGGAGAAGGCAGGGTGTGAAGTTTATTGATGGGTCAGGGTGAGTGGGCGGTTTGCTTGCAAATGTGTGAGGGAGTACATTCTGCAGTTTGGCAGTTGGGGACAACACATTCTGGGAACAAGATTAGCAAACAGTTCTCAAGATTTCAACAGTGTTTTGTTAAGCATACAGAAAAACAGGAAGTGACAAGTACCTATTTAATAAACCTTTCATTTCCCACTTCTTGTTCTGGTTACTTTTAATCAAAAAAGTGATCATTGGGGGGTGTCACATTTTATGTCTGCTAGTGAGTTATATTGTTGTCTGATTACCATAAGTTTAACTTGTCCAATTTGAGCTTGGAGAAAGGAAACTACACGGTTGAGCAAACAGGGCCCTACAGTTAGCAATAATATGAGGATTATTAATGGACTGGCCAAGGCAGATAAAAGCGTAGTTAACCCAAGGGACTGTGTGAACCAAGACTCAAACCACGCTTTTTGGGCCTCTGTCTCTCGTTGACGCTCTTCAAGGCGTTTTCTTAATTTACTCATAGATTCTTTTACAACTCCAGTATTGTCAGCATAAAAAAAAAAATTCTTCCCTCATTGCAGCACAAAGGCCCCCTCTCTCATGAAGAGGAGGTCCAACCGTCGCCTATTCTGTGAAACTACTTCGGAGAGAGAGGTTAAAGATTCCTGTAAAGCTGGGATTGAGGTTTTTAATATCTTTAAGCTTTGGTCTATTGCTGCTTCTCATTGAGTCATTTGTTGTGTCCCATGGACTAGGTCAGTGGTTCCTGTGCCCACACCTGCAGCAACTCTTATTCCAAATAGGATGGCTAAAGTGAGGGATACAGGTTCCCAGCAGAACCGGGTTTTATGCCCCCCCTATTTGAACTTTAAATGAACCTGTGTCATGATAGAGCACTCTGGGAAACATCTGCACCATTACATAATTAATCACATCTATTGACCATTTTATGAACACATAAACAATAATTAAGTATATAGAATTATACTGTTGAAGGAACAGACAAGGAAAGGCACCTAAGATAGCACCGAAGCTAGGGAAGCAGTCCTATTTGGTTGCAAAAGGATGTAGAGAGCATTGCTTCTGTTGTAATCAATTAATCCTCTGAACCCCAAGTTTAGGTTGTTTCAGAATTTTGTAGCCAACATGTAAGGGAATGGGCTCAGAATATCACAGTCTGCAGAAGTTCACAAAAAGCAGTTTTTGTTTCTGTTTTATTTCTTTTATTTTGGCAAGTTAACTTTTTAAGGACACCTGGGAGAAGGAGAGCTTTTGTCTTCTTTTTTTTTCTCCCTGCCAGCTGTTAAAATGGAGCCCAGTTGGTAACTTCTTTATCTTAGAAATGTAGCAATCTCTGTGAAGCTCCAGCTCAAGGCCAGAGGCCTTGTTCACATATTTTGTGAAAAACTAGTAAGGGGTGTCTAGCTTAGGAGTGCTGATTTTTCCAGCCAGTGGCAACTAGAACAGGGCAACAAGAAAAGAGGAAGTTTATCTACATTGAACTCTTTCATAGGGATTATTTTGCTGAAAGTCCTAAAGTCAGTCATGGTGAAGACTTCTGGAGAAGGTCACTTAAGAATTTTCTGTGGTCTTGATACAGAGGGGGAAGAGTGGAAGGCAGGGGGTGAGAGCAGCTCCATGGATCTGAGAATCAGGAAGGAGAGATTAAAAGACTAATGGGAAAGGGGTTTGGGATTTTGCTAGCAAAAAAAACTTGAGCAGTAGAGCAAGTAGAGCAGAGGGGAAGATGGGAGTGAGTATCTCAAAAAGCCTGTGAGGGATTTTAAATTCTTAGTAACCTGTATTCAGTGTTGACAATGCAACTTTAAAGGTAATTTTTATTACATCTTGGATAGGGGTCTGAGGGCTCTTCTCAGCTGGTTTGAGCTTTGGGTTAGCAGGTAAGAGGACCTGTTGGGACCCATTGTGGGCACTGACAGAAGAATAGAGGAGTGTCTGGGTTTAGGGGTACCTAAGTACCTGCTACCTCAGCAAGGGGGCAATGGTCTGAGAAAGGGTAGAGGTTTGGGTTTTTGATCTAGTAATTGGAGGGGAGAAATCAAATTCCTGAGGTGAAAGTGACAGCAGAGAGTCTGGAGCAGAAATCTGAGGGTGAGGATCTATTAGAGAAGCATAGTTCAGGATGTGAGCAAAGGAGGAAAAAGGCCTGCACATAGGGGAATTTCCTTCAACCCTTTTGAGCACTTGCCAAAGTTAAAAAGTCCATGCAGAATTTGAGGATCTAGAGACCCCTCTGGGGGACATGGATTTTGGTTGACTAATTGGTAATATGGCCAATGCTGTGTACTGAATTTGATGAGGAGTTTGGGTTCCAGCAGGCAGCCCCTGTATGCTCAGATCGCCATGACTTACAGAAGAAGTCGGCTTTTCCCCACACAGCCATGGCTGTTTGTGGATTTGATAGTCCGCCGGGCAAACATAGTAATCTAGGCTAGCCAAACTGCATCTGGCTCACGTGTCCCTACATCCATAATGTTGGTTTCCATTACCTATGGTATGAAAGTGATTTAATGGAATTTTAGTGGAATCCTGTTCATCAGGGCTATCCCAATATGAAAGACCTATAGGTAGCTGACAAATGTCTGCGTGGAGGGATGGCCACCAGGTCCCTCAGTGGGCTGTATTCGAGGTAGACCATACTTGTTGTCTAGTAGGATTTTTGATCAGCCATCGCTGCTGAACGGGCTGATGATGCTTAGGAATACTGGTCTCCAAGGGGAGAGTCTATAGCCTTATCCACATGGCGAACACACAGTTTGAAATGGTTACCAGTCTTTTCCAGCTTCCAGCCAGAGTGGGGACATGGCGCAGGCTTGAGATGAGAGGCATTGATCCAGGAAGTGATTCTGTCTACCTTTACCACTGTAGGTGTTATAAGTAGCACCTGGTATGGTCCTTTACACCGGGGTTTCAGGAATGACACCTGATGTCGTCTTTAGTAGATGAGGTCTCTTACTTGATATTGATGTGGAGTCCCATCATACCCTGGTTGGTAGGAAGGGGAAAGATGTTTCTACAAGTACCGCTGAGTTCTTTCAAGAGCTTTAAGTCTGTCAAGCAAGGGGGTGTGGAAGGGATCGTTAGGTCTTAGAGTTGGGGTTAGGTCCCTTACTGGAGCAGGGGCACCATAGAGAATTTCATAGGGGGTGAGGTTAGACAAAGAAACAGAGGGAGTATTTCTTGCATGAAACAGTGCAGAAGGCAGGAGCATAGTCCAATCTTTTATGCCAGTTTCTAAGCTTAATTTCGTTAAGGTCACTTTAATGGCTCTTTTTATTTTTTTACCTGTCCTGAGCTCTGGGGTCTATAAGCACAATGTAACTTCCAATAAACCCCTAGAATTCTGGCTAACCCCTGTCTTACCTGGGCCATGAACGCCGGCCCATTATCAGACCCATATTACCTTAGGCAGGCAGAATCTTGGAAAAATATCTTTCAGGATCTTTTTGACCACCATTTGGGCCGGTTTTTTTTTCTTTTCTTTTCTTTTCTTTTCTTTCTTTTTTCTTTTCTTTTCTTTTTTTTTTTTTTTTTTTTTGTTGGGGATGCTTCAATCCATCCTGAAAATGTATCTACAAAGACTAGGAGATATTTAAGTCGATACATTGCTGGCTTAATTTCAGTAAAGTCAACTTCCCAATTCCCAGAATTGTCCTGGTCTGGTTCCTCATAGGTGCTTTCCTGCAAGAAGCTTGGAAGTGTAAGCATTAACCAATTGACAGACCCGACAGGCTTTTGTTACCCATTCAGTTCTTCCCTTTCTCTTTGAATCAGTTAGTGGAAAACTCTGTTCTTGATCCTTCAGGAATGCCTGCAATTTCTTTGAACCAAGGTGAGTGAGTTGATATACATTTTAACTTAGTGTAGGGCTTTCTGAAATTGCAGGCTAAGCTCAGTGAAGTTGAGGGTTCAGTGTCAGAGTCTTTAGGTGTTATCAAAAGCTTCCTGGTTCTCAGGGGTTCATTGGAAATGGGCATCTCCCTTTAGCACCGGGTATAAAGGAACAGCTAATGATGCAAACCCAGGTATCCATAACCTGCAAAAGCCAGCAGTCCCAAGAAACTCTCTGAGTTGTCTGCTGTTAGATCTGTGTGGTATCTGCACAAGAGTTTGTTTTCTTTGCTCAGTGAGCCATCCTTTACCGCCCCTAAGTGAATAGCCCAGGAAGATTACTTCATGCTGGCAAATTTGGGCCTTTTTGGCAGAAGCTCTACACGCCAGTTTAGCAAGCTCAGATAATAGTGCTTGGGTCCCAGATTCACAGTTTTCCTTAGTGTTGGCTGCCAGTAGCAGGCCATCCACATGTTGAAGCAGGGTGTATAGTTCTGAAGTTGTTGAGATCTCTGTGGAGAGCTTCATCAACGAGAGTGGGGGAGTTTTTGAACCCCTGTTCGAGTCTAGTCCAAGTTAGTTGACCAGACGTTCCGGTTTCTGGGTCTACCCACTCGAAAACAAACAGCAACTGACTATCTTTATGCAGAGGCAAGCAAAATAAAGCATCTTTTAAGTACAGAACAGTATACCATTTCTGCTCAGGGTTCAGAGTGCTAGGCAGATTGCACAGATTAGGTACCATGCGGTGAATGTCCTGCACTCTGTTGTTGATCTCTCGTAGGTCTTTAACAGGGTGATAGTCCCCGGTTCCTGGCATTTTTTAATGGTAGCAGGGGAGTGTTGCAGGCTGATTAACAGGGCCTTAGGACCCCTAAGATCAGATATTTCTGAATATGGGGCCTTATCCCATCTTTAGATTTTTTCCCAGAGTATATTTTTTGACATTGTTTGGAGAGGCTGAGGTTTTTAACTCCACTGTTATTGGAGGTTTTTTAATGGGCAGGCCTAAGCCATCAGTTTTTGTCCAGGCATCTGGGTAATATGTTATCCAATTCTGGGGTAACGTGCCTGTTTGATCAGTCTTGTGTGGTGTGAAGAGTTGATGTTTATCTTCTACTGACAGTTAAAGCTGTGACTATAGGAGTTTTTACTGAAGGATTTATAATTTTCACTTTGGGGCCTTCAGGGATAAAAGTTATTCTGGCCCGGAGCTTGGTGAGCAGATCTCGGCCCACTAATAGGGCCGGGCATCTTGGGATTACTAGGAAGGAGTGATGGATTTTTCCTTTCCCCAGGTCCATGATCCTCTTAGTTGTCTATGCCCGATATTTACTGCCATTAGCCCCTTGAAATAGAGACCTTTTATTTGATGGAGGGCCCAATGGGGCTTTAAGGGCTGAGTATACTGCCCCTGTATCCAGTTCAAAGTGTACTGGGGTACCCTCCACTTCAAAAGTTACCCTGAGCTCGGGAAGAAGATCTGAGCCCCGACTTTCTTAGTCATCCTCCAGAGTCAGAATGTCTGGCTGGTGTGGCTGTCTCATTCTCGGGCTCTTTTTGGCCCAGTGTCCTTTTTCTTTTGAGTAGGCATATTGATCTGAGGCCAGGGGTGGCTTTTGGCGTGTGCCCAGGTATCCCTTCCTGTATCCCTGTTTCTTAATTTCTGTCCTATTTTTTGTTGTGACCAGGACCTTAGTCAATGCATTAGTCTATCTTTTGCTTCTCGCATCCTCTCTTTGCTCCCTTTCTTTCTTCCTCCTTTGTTCCTTCTCTTCCTCAGTTTATCTCTTATAGTTTACTTTTTTAGGTTTCTCTGACTAAATCTCTCAAAGCCATATCTTGTAATCCATCTACGCATTGTAACTCTCTTTTAATATCCAGGGCAGCTTGCCCAATGAAGGCCATCATGATAGATGGCTTTTGATCCTCTGCCTGAGGATCAAAAGGAGTATATCTCCTATATGCCTACATAAATCTCTCTAGAAACATAGAGGGAGATTTATCAGGCCCTTGAATAATCTCTCTAACCTTGGCCCAATTAGTTGGTCACCTTAGCGGCTGCTTGGAGACCCGCTATTAGAGCCCGGCAATAAGTGGACGGATGCTACCTACCTTCAAACGTGTTGGTGTCCCAGTTCGGTTGGTTCAATGGGAAGCCGGCTTTGATGATGTGGGAAGAGGTGTCGGTCACCCATCTTGTCCGAGGATATTTTTTTTTAGCTTCCAGAAGGTTTTTCTCTTGTTCCTCTGTCATGAAGAGAGTCTGTAGGAGTTGTTGGCAGTCATCCCAAGTAGGCAGGTGTGACAACGCCGGCAAGTTCTTTGAGTTCTTTTACCGGGGCCAGCTTTGTCCAGGGAAGGAGTGGCTTTGTGTGCTGCCGGGTAGTAATCTGGAGGGCGCTGGGCCGGCCTAGCTTCCTCCAATGGTGGAGAGGCTGAGTCAGCAGCAAGGGAATCACTTAGAGGGTGTTGGGTGTTGGGGAAAGAGGGTAGGGGATAAGGAGGGTGCGGAGAGTCTAGTTGAGTCTTGAGACTTAGGAAGAACAAAGGGTGGAGGAGGAGGAGCAGAGGGTTTGAGAGATAGAATCATGGGGGAAGGTGGAGGAGTGGGGGCAGGGCAAAGGAAAGGCTTCACAAATGGAGGAGGAGATTTGCAGAGGTCCTGCAAAGTTAAGATATATGGCTTTTGATCTGGATGCCTATGTGGCCCCAGTTGAAAGACAATATTTCTGACTTTTTGAATTAGTGGGGAGTAGAAAGTTTCTTTAGGGGCCATCCGACTCCAAAGGTGGGTCATTTTGAGGCACGGAGAGTCTGCCAGTTCCGGCGTTTTACTGAAATAGAAAGATTCTGAGTCCTTAAGTGGACTTTGGTCCACTGAACAAGAGTCAGGGACAGAGGCCTTGAAGTGCTCTGTCCCATAATGAAAGATATACAAACAGTGAAAGCAATGACACACAACACAGACAAGACAAGACAATAAAGACAGGCAATGGACGTCCAATACTGAGACCAGGACTGATTAGCCAGCAAAACCTGATGTGCTGGCAAAACCGAATCCGAAACAAAAAAATCACTGAGTCGAGGATACTATTGTTCCTCTATTTTCCGAATCCTCTGGGGGCATCCCCCAGGAACGTGACCTGTGGCTCGGTGACACGTCTGTCAGCCAGCATCTGAGAGAGCTCACGCTCATCACCGATAGCCATTTTGCAAAGCCCTAACCTGAAACCTGAAACACGAAAGTGGTACCTTACTTATCCTGATAGGAGCTCTTTGGGAGTCTTTCATACTCCACTGATGGATCTTTCTGGGGGTTTCAGATGTGAAGTTCTGGCAAGCATTGGAGGAAGAGACCACCAAGAGACTGTCTCATGCAATAGTATAGGGTTAATAGGGAGTACAGCATGCTGGGGCTCAGACCTCACTTGGATAGAGCAGAGAGCCCTGAAAGAGCTTAAGCAGAGCTTATATTCTTTTCATGGAGAGGACAGGGAGGGAAGTTTATTGATGGGTCCGGGCGACTGGTCGGTTTGTGAGCAAATGGGTGAGAGAGTACATTCTGCAGTTTGGCAGTTGGGGACAACACATTCTGGGAACAGGATTGGCAAACAATTCTCAAGATTTCAACAGTGTTTTGTTAAGCATACAGAAAAATAGGAAGTGACAAGTACATATTTTATTCACCTTTCACCAAAGCCTAAAAGGAAAGTGAGCATGGATTACTAAAAACATCCATGTCCAGGTTGCCTAATGCTCTCAAATATCAATCGTATTGGTGACTACATATTTGTTTCTTCCTAAGATTTTCTATTCAACCTCAACCCTGTTCAAAAT
This sequence comes from Callospermophilus lateralis, assembly GCF_048772815.1. Classification (NCBI taxonomy): domain Eukaryota; kingdom Metazoa; phylum Chordata; class Mammalia; order Rodentia; family Sciuridae; genus Callospermophilus; species Callospermophilus lateralis. Next base: position 111,200 of record NW_027511549.1, on the reverse strand, counting down.
ATCTAATTCTATCACTCACTTTATACTTTGGCTGAATTCCTAATGTCTCTATTGATTTCTGCTTTCCTACATATTTATCCCAGTTCATCATTGTGATTGACTCTTCACATGGGCTGACATATACATTCACTCTCTACCCGAAACCCTATTGCTAAAAAACTTTTGGTATCAATCCTATACTAACTCTTCCTTCTAAACCTACCAATTATCTTCCTAATCCTACTGACTATCGCTTTTGGACTGGATGTTCTCTTCGACATTCAATCATCCAAGATACAAGGTCCTATGACGCTGTATGTTGAATTATCTGAGACACCTGTGCAGAACATAATTCAAAGCTAAGTATCCCAATCAAGGGCCAAATGCACTTCTGGGCTTCAAATTTTACCTAGATTTCTGTTTTAATACTTATATTTCACCTCTATATTCTTATTAACAAGGCAGGTTCTCAATACCATTATTCATCCTGCAGAATGATTACTAACATAAATCAAACATGTTATTAACCCTAACCATACACTGTTCACTCAATATAACTTTACAGAAGAGCAGGGACAGAGTTGGTCTTACAATACAGGAATGTAGGGAATCTTCCACCTGCTGGGAACCTCAAAAGTCCATGCAGAAATTATCCCTGGAGAAGATGTAGGCAGCTATGAAGGACCTAAGAGAGCAAAAGTCATCTTCCATGGCAAACAACCTGGGCAGGATGAAGGGTTGTGTCTGAATCAGCCTCTCTGATCTTAATGTAGAGAGGATGGAACAAACCAGGCCTGTGTGGAGAGCTATTGCCAGGTGAGTAGGGTGGATACACTATTTGAACTTGTGAAAGTGTCACAGGAAGTAGGGGCAGCCTCCATCTCATGGGACCTATGGAAGTAACTGTTAGGACAAAGTGGTTGCCAAGGCAGTGACCTCATTCAGTTCCTGGAGGAAGTGACCTACCTCACTTCCTTGGGAAAAAAACTCTCTGAACTTGGGGTCCAGTAAGCCAGGCACTCAGAGCCACTCTCAGTCCCAGTTCCTGTAGGCACACTTGTTTGGATTTACCAAGGACAGTGTCAGTCTTTCTTGGTACCTACTGATGTGAGGATGGCCAAATGCCAGCAAAGCTCTGAAGATGGCCCTTTCCTCAGAAAGTAGGTAGTGGCTCACCACTGGCACCTGACAACGTCACAGAGTTGACCAAGGAGACAAGATCTGAGACAGGAGAGGCCATTTCCGGAAAACATACTAAGACCCACCAGTCAGAGGATACTCCGGATAGTCACAGACCTACTTGGGGGAAGGACATGACTTTGTGGGTGTGGGTGGGAGTTTTATGGTTTTGTCTCATGTTCTGAGAATAGGGAGGAAAGGCGGTTTGTTTGGTTTGGAGGGGACTGTTTCTAGTAAGTCGTTTGACAAGATGAGTGTTTCTATGTCTGTATGTCCCACTGTGTTCGTGGTTGTAGACATTAGAGAAGAGAATGCATCAATGGATGTGTCCTGTCTAGTAGAAAGCTTCACAGCATTCATCCTGCCCAATTAATGAATGGACTTTGGCTTGCCTTATGGATGGGTAACACCTACTATCTCCCTAAGTTCCTGTTTTCTTCCTGAATTTGGGCCACTCTCCAGAATATTCTCATGGTTTTGTGTCCAATATATGTACCATCTCCAAGCTCTGTGATATGGCCATGTACTGGATAGCTTAAGGGATTGGGGGAATATCAGAAAACTCAGATATCAGTGTGACCAAAAAAGTCTAAGTGGAGAAACCCTGCTTTGGGCCATTTGCTTACCTATTGTTCTGTTGCCCTGAATGTCAGGAAGGTCTTTGCCTCAGGCCACCCCTTTGGGACGCCTGAAGAAAACAGTTTTCAAATGGAAATTAATGGGCATCACCTGTACCTCTTTGCTTAATTGCTTTGGAAAGGGATGTTTGTGAATCAGCCTCTTGGCCATGTGTGAGGCTGTGGCTTATATTCTCAGCACCTGATGGATCTAAAGAAAGATTCCATGTGTGCTTCCAAAACCAAAATGGCCCAAAAAGCAGTCTTTGTGGATGAAGTCTCTCGCCTTTCTCTATAAGGTTCCTGACATCCATCTAGTGAGAATAGGGATTCTTTGTGTCAAATGAGTTCTTCAAAACTCTGCAGTGGCAAGTCTTTAGGTGCTTGGGTTTTTTCATGACACCAATTCAGATAAAAAATCTAAACCCGACAGTCAGTAGGCCTCAAATTGGAGAAGCAGAGCAGTATTTACGTCAGGCCTATGGTCACTCCTGGTTCTCAGGAAGGGTGTCCAGGCAACCCTGACTTTAGGCAAATGAGGGGCTAGGAAGGTTATTTTGTACACTGTCTTGGGATGAGTCCCTCATGGAAAACTCCAGCCACAGGTTATGATGAGTGTCTATATGGAAAAAGATGAGGGCTTTGTGGGAGTGTTTTGGTTTTAATTGTGGGGATTTGTGTGGCGGTTGGAAGTGATGACTGGTTCTACCTGGGTTTGAACTCTGGTGTCATTCCTTTAGAGTCTGAGTTCTGGAACTGATCTCAGAGAAATATTGCCATGAATTGTGTTCGGATTTTAGGAGGCCACGCATGGGATTCGCCCTTGGAAACTGAGATCAAGGACCAGGTTTGTTTTCCACAGAGCCTGAGAATCTCAGCCAGGATATCACAAGATTTTTTTCTGAAAGATTAGGCATCCATAGTTGAGAGTCAAAACACCCATGGACGTCACATTGTAGACCTTAATGGGCCTGGATGCATATGAGCCTTTGGCCACTCAATGGGAAGACTTGCCTGTGAGAGTACTCCACAGCTTTCATTGAAATGACCTTCTTCACCATTTTATGGTTCCTGAATTAACTGAAACCCACAGTGCCTCCAACTTCATCCATGAAAAATTGCTAGTTAAATACCATGAAATTTTTGAAATTCCCTTAACCAGGTGCTACTGGAGAGCCTTTGGATGTCTTGTTGCTGATCATGAGTGTACCATAGAATGCCTAGATTGTCTGGGTTTCATGAAAATGGTGTAGAACAAAGATGCCAGTAAGTTGGAGCCTGCAGAGTAGTGGGCCTATTGAAGTGGTGGGCAGGTGTGTGATAATGCATCTGTGGTGTGGCCATGAGGATTTGCCATTGCCTTCCAAATGGCTTGTGAGTGACATGGTGCAGCCAGCAGGCCCTTCTATGTAAAGGCATCTTTTTATATGGAGAGGTTTCAGGGCAAATTTCAGAGTCAGATTGCTATGGACAAGGGGGCAAGCTCTGTGGGATAGAAGCCTGGTTGGTGCATTCTCCTGCAGACTCTGACCCACCACAAGTGACAGAACTCCCTCCAGCACTGGGTCCCAGTTGAACTCATTGTATTTCATGAAGCAAATACCAAAATCACAGTGCAGCAGCAAGAAACACCACTAAAAGTTTAGGTTGACAAAATGTCTTCACAGTCCACACTGGGAGACACTTAGGACCAAGTGGCCACAGTTTACCTACAACGAGAAAATTCAGCACTGCTGCCTCATGTTCATTAGAATATAAGAAACCATGTCCTCCAGGTCACACAGATGCAGACCCAGCTTTGATGGTCCCACTAGAAAGGAAGCTAAAGGTCCTTACAACAACATATATTTCAAGTGCCCAACCTCAGAGGAAGTGTCTCAAGAAGTCTTTAGGCCGGCAGAGCTCCATGTTTTGTGAGTGTTTTCCTGTTAGATCTGGACACAAGAGAAGACCACTGACACCAATAAAAATTAAATTAAATTAAGCTTATTATTTCCACTGGCCATCCTGCCTCTCCCTCCCAAAATGGCGGGAACAAGACAGGAACCCCAGCTTTCCTACAGCCCAGCTTCATGGACCAGAAATTTACACAAAATGGGCATTACATTTAACAGAACTCTGACAAGCATCACACTAATGGTAGTTTATATATATATATATATATATATATATATATATATATATATATATATATATATATATATATATATATATTTTTTTTTTTTTTTTTTTTTTTTGCTGTCCCTACATCAGAATTTATGAGGACCATTAGAGCCTCAGAGAGGGTTGTTGTCTGGCCAGGGAGGGCAAATATTTATGATATGTCACTAAAGTTTCAGAGAGGGCTGCTATCAGGTCGGAGAGCCAGACATGGCTCAGTTCAAACACTGGCAGGCATTCCAAGCAGGTTCAGAATTTTCAGTAATTTATGGTAAAGCCAAAATTATCTTTTCATGGCTTTTTGGCAAGATGGCTTCCAATTTTAATAAAAGATCAGGTTGGGTCTATCATTCCCCCCTTTTCTCTGTGTCCCTTTCAAATCTTTGATAGATTAGGGGTAGAGCACTGAGGAAATTTTAATCCCTCAGGTAAAAGTCTCCAAATTTTTAGAACTCACCCAAAACCAGTCTCCCTGATTTTACCTGACTTAATTAATTACTTATATTGATTGTCTATTTATATTTGGCTCCATTGTTGTAATAAGAGAGGCGTCACCCATTTTGGCTTCTTCTGAGCTGAGAGAGGATGACGTGAGTAGGCATGGTGTGAGAGACATGAGTTGCCTTTTAGAAGTCAGTTCGGTTTGAAGTCTGGTTGGGGAAGAACAGGTTGTAAAGTCATCTGGGGATTGGTTATTACATGAGAGAAACAAAAACCATGAGTACTGAATAAATGTTGCAGCAGCTGGAACATGTCACTGTATAGAAGTTCCCTCTCCAGTCTTTAATATCCCCAGTTATAAAGACTGTCAATTTAATATTTAACTTTTAGTATTAGAGTTGTCCCTCCCCATAAGATATAGTTTAATAATTTAGTGTCATCTGATCTTGCAAAATCCTTTTACCAGTATGACCTCTGTGTCTAATAGAGTAACCTTTAATTTTGATACTCAGGACTGGATAATCGTACTAGCAAACACCAAGCTTACCTGTGTAGGTTAGGAATATATTTAGGCCTTAAACTGAAAATTTCTGAATCTGGCAGCTCTTCTTGATAGTCTCTTTTAATAAGTATCAGGCATTCCTGTCAGAGAATCCTTCTTTGTAGCCTCCAGTCTTACTTATTTTGGGAGGCTAACATAAAGTGTGTACCTTAAAATATTATTATTATTATTATTATTATTATTATTATTATTATTATTATTATTCAAAATGTCCAGGAATGGCTGTATTTTGGTTTTCACTGTCTTTGCTAAGTGTTTAAGATGAAGCATTCAAACGGACTTTTGTTTCTATCTATTGTTAACAGTCAGGTGAGCTTTTATGGGAGTCATAAACTGGGTAAACTTGAGAGCACTTTCTCAGTTCTGCTAGAGCCATTTGCGCTAGGTGGGTCCAGGTCTTGTTTGACCATGTGGCTTCCCTCGGAAGCATCAGGGATTTCTTTCTTCTCTGATGACTCTTCTCTTCATAGCAAATGCACTGATTGGCTTTCTGTTCTCCAGTGGTCTCATTAATCTCCCTGATGGGGAGTTTTTATAGCCCAGAGTTGCAAAACTCTTTAGAGAAGTCCCCTGTTCCCTGGATTCAGACTGACTCAGAGGGCAAGAGCCAAATATTGGTTTCCTTGGCCCTTTTCAATTAATTTTAATTTAAAATCCTAATCTTAAACATCTATCAAATAAATTTTAACAGCCTGATATTAAGAGCACCAGGCTTTAATGTCTATAACTTTATAATTATTTATCTTTTTATTAATTGGGATCTGTATTATTCTGTCTGTCTTGTAGGTGATAACTTACTCTCTGAAATTAACCCATGTTTTGTTCTTAAAGCAACACTTCTTTAAAACACTAACAGGGAATCTTTAGATCACATATAAGAAAATTACAAAATAAAATTTTTTAACAACAGTAAAAATACTTAGTTCGTTTAATAGCTACCCTGAATTTTTTGGCTGAGTCATACATTATATCCCCTGTTTGAGATCCTAGGAATCTTGACATTAAAAAAGAACTTTTAACATAACTTTAAAGAAATAAAATCTGACCTACTGCTTTTGTATTCATTCTCACATGAAATAAGATGGGACACACAGCCTTATCTCAGGTAAGGCAGGGCTCTTTATAAATCTTAAGTGTTTTAGTTCTAAAGCTGATCTTTATTTTTTAAATATTATTTTAAAAAGCTTACATAAATTGTTTGAGGTCACATGAACATTAGCTAACACCATATAAAATCACTTTAAAATATGAATTAAACAAATGCTGAAAGTTTTTAACCTTTACATAGATTAGGCTCTCATTAATTTAAAGTACATTTAAATTGTTCCCCAATGTAAAAAGTAAGATTAAACTTTACATATCTTATTGATAACAGGTGAATAAATCCCCATAAAACTTCAGAACACCAGCTTGATATAATGCTCTTTTAAAATTTTTACCTTACAGACTTGCATACCTGTAAGATATGAGCACATTAGTAGCATCACAATTACATTGATGTTTCTACATTAACCAAGTTTAGCTTTTAAAGAAATGGCAGTACAGTGCTCTAAAATAACAGTTCTAATTTAATCAGTTGTTTAATTTCTATGGTTGCTTGCACAATAAAAAATAAAACTTAATAAACACAATGTTATGGGTAAACTTATGTTTTAAGAAATTTTTGTCTCTTTAACACATGATTGATTTTTACAATCTTTTACAGAATTTAGTCAAACTTATTCAGACGTTAGTAAGTCAATCAGATATCTAACAAAAGTACTCGTGAATGAGTAATCCCATATCAAATTTACTTTACTTATTTATCAAAATATTAGACACATGTATTGAAGAGTGTAAACCATTTTTATGTTGAAGGAAAAGTCCTAGAACCAAGGCATATTAGATATTTTGTAGATATTAATATTTTATCAGATTTTTGAATACCTAGAAAAACTTGAAAGCTTAAATTTAAAGACATTTATTTTTATCTGTTTATCAAATTTAATTGAATTATTTAAATCACGTGAATTGAAGATCTTTAGATCCACTTTTTAAAATTTGTTTTTATGAGTGCTCTTTTTTAATGAGTGCTCCTTATATATATTAATTTGTATATCATATATAAAATATACGGACATATGTATATATAGACATACAACACATAACAAAATTGAGCACACATAATAATAGTAAAGGCCTTGTAGCTTTTCGCAGGTGAAATCTCCATTGCAATGTTTCAAAAAGTCCACAGTTGGTCAAAGATAGTACTGATCAGAAAAACATTAACCTAGGTCTGTATGATCAAAATCATGAGCTCAAAAAAAAAATAAAGTATCTAAGGAAAAAAATAAGAGTCCTAGAAAAAATGACTGGCCAGTAATTAGTAAATACCATACAATTTACCTTTTTTTCTCTTAGGCCTCAGATCAGTCTCCTACTAAGCTTGCAGGCTTCTTTCATTTGCCTTTCAAAATAAGTCATGGCTGAGGTCTGGAAGGAGCAGGAAAAAAACTGCTTTTCTGAGCAGACACCTCAGGCCTAAGGCATTTTAACCATAATTTTCAGGTTCGGATGTTGAAAATTATGGTACAAGTTTAAGATACAATTCACAAAATTTTATATCTTTACATCTTGTTTTGTCAACAGATATCATACTATGATTTACAATCCTTGTCCAGATTAATGCTCTCGAACACACAGTGATATTTTCACAGGCTACCCAATTCAAAATTGGTGAAAAATAAAGACTGAATGATTGGGAAGTTACTTGCCAATTTGGAAGTAGAGTTCTTTAGTTTTCCATCCTAAGTATTTAAGTTCTCTGGCATGAATTATCTGAAATCATAAACTAAACCATTACCTAAACCCGACTTTTAACTGCAAGATTTTGCAATGCTTCAAAAACCCATTCAAATACCAGATTGTTACAAGAAAACATCATCATTTAGACACACATTCAGCTAAGATCATTCCCAAGAAACAATTTATAATATCAACACATTATTGCACATGTCTTAAAGGGCCAGAAACAAAGACACAAGACAGACAGAAAGAAGGTCCAGACTATGGCTGTCAGACAGAATCCTTTAAACCTGAGCAGATAAGAAAAAAAATCTCCTACACCAGTGGCACCATAGATGTCCACAAGGGGGGGGCAGATGTTTGAACAGAGGGGCAACCTGAAATGTACAATTAAGGGTCTCCATGGTGACTTTAATGCATTTAGTGTCCCCTTTTTCTTTTTCTCTTTTTTAACAAGACAGTGGTGGCATAATCCTTACAGTGCAGGGAAGGAAGGAGGGAATTCCCTGAAGCAACAGGGCTTCAGCAGCTGCTGGGAGTCCCTCAGTCCCTCCTTTTACTTACAGGATTATCTCCTCTGGTTCTGTTCCACCCCAAGCATGTTCCATCTAGTAACATTTCAGTAGTCAGCTCTAAAAATGTTCCGGGACAGGGGGTGGGGGAGGGATTTATCAAAATTTGTAACTTAAAGTTCGGCTCCTGACCTTGAAGCCAATTAATGCCAATTTAATAATGAGGACAAGGTTTTTAGAAAAAGAAAAAGGGAGGTTTATTGCTTTGGTAACAAAGAAGAAACACAGGGAACCCTGCCCAGAGGTTGTGACTCTCTTGATCTGGAGGGACAAGGGGTTTTAATGGAGTTTCACTTGTTAACCTGGGAGATACTCAGTTCTTAGGTCCCCAGCAGGCATTGCCCTCTGCAGTGGTTATACTCCAGGCAGCCAGCTAGGAGCTTCTCTCATCCTGCTTAACAAAGGGGGGTAAAGTTCATCGCAGTTCCTTAAAACAGAGTCCGAAAGAATATCAGGCTTACTTTCTTTGTTACCCATTTTCACGTCCAATATACTTATGTTTTTACCACAGAAATCACAGAACAAAACACACAAAACAAACAAGAAAAACATATAGAACACAGAACAAAACACAAAATACAGAAACCCGAACTTGAAACAAAAAACATAGGAGCAATGCAACGTCTTGCTAAAGCTCCGAAGTAGGACCACGTACATGACAGTCATCATATCTCTACCATTCCAGATGAATTCCCTACAGAACAGAACAGAGGACAGAACGATTCTCATTACTGTACCGAAAACGAGTATATGTGAGCCTCCCCAGGACACCTCTATGTCATCAGAACAGATCTCAGTTAAACGGATATCAGATGTTATAAAGGTGCCACTTAATTTTTGAGGCCTCCTCCACCAGGTGATTGCTAATAGTTTTAGTGCGGTGGTTCACCGCAGTGCTCCTGGGACCTAACGCTCACTCCATGACCTTGGAACAGCTCAAGATGTGCACCCACTAGAGTGGCTCTCCAGCCCGGAGCCCTGAAGGGAAGGCCAGATTCAGATTTTCCAGCAGTCTGGTCTTGTGATCTGGTCGGCAGGGTCATCTTGCTGGGGAACTCAAAAAAATTAGATGAGGACACAAAAAAAGAACACTGACTCCAACTAAAATCAAATTGAGGCAAGCTTATTATGTCAACCGGCTGGGCTGTCTCTCCATCCCAAAACGGCAGGAACAAGACAGCAACCCTGCCTTTCCTACAGCACAGCTATATAGCCCAGAAAGTTACACAAAATGGGGGTTACAGATAACAGAACTTTGACAAGCATCACAAAAATGGTAGTTCATTTATTTATTTATTTATTTTTTGGTGGCCCCAATATCAGAAATTATGAGGACAAATAGAGCCTCAGAGAGGGTCATTGTCTGGCCAGGGAAGGCCAAAATTTATGATGTGTCACTAAAGTTTCAGGGAGGGCTGCTATCTGGTCAGAGAGTCAAGCATGGGTGAATTCAAGGCACGGGCAGACATTCCAAGCAGGTTCAGAATTTGCAGTTATTTATAGTAAAGCCAAAATTAACTTTTTATGGCTTTGTGGCAAGATGGCTCCCAATTTTAATAAAAGATCAGGTTGGGTCTATCAACCCGTGTCCCTTACTTTTGGAAACTACTCTACCACCTCCAAGGTTGTGAACTCCTGAGCATTTTCCAGTACAGATATGTATTCACAGATTTTCTAACTCTTCTACTCTAATTGTGTCTTACTTGGGGCAAAGATAATTTCAAGGTATTGTGCTGGATGAGAGTGGAAAAATTTTTGTGCAGCACATATTTGCATACACATTGGATTCATTATCTAATTTTCCATTCAAAATACTGAATCCATGACACTAACCAAAACCAGACTAGACTCTGACTACTAATCCTAATATGATCGAGAAAAACAACCCAAAGAGAATAGAAATAGAAGCAGTTCAGAGTAGGCATGGTGTATAGTTAGACTTGCCTTTTGCCTGATAAAGTGTTGGTGTTATAAATCTAGTCAATTTTTAATTGAAATAGTTCTCCATGTGTTTTTAAAGTTAACAAATATGTGAATTCCTGTCTCCCTTTCTCTGAAGCCTATTCAGCACATGTAATTTTTAGGTTCACATATAGAATCCTACATGGTATCACACATACATTCTTATGAGGTGGCTGACTTGGCAGATACAAATCGTAAAAAGAGATCACTCCTCCTAAACACTGTTTTAACAGAAAATTCAATCTATGGGTTTGCTTCCTAGTTGAACAACATTATACATAAATACAAGTTCAGTAAAATAAATACTTTTGTATCTGTGAAAGATATATATTTCATGATGAATTTCGATTGGCATATGTATTGCTAATTTTTAATGTTCCTGTGTGTGTTTTGTGTGTGAGTGTGTGTATATATATATATATATATATATATATATATATATATATATATATATACACACACTCACCAGATTTTTCAAAATATGAAATATATATGCCTTATTATACACTCCCCACATTCATTCACGTTCATGTATGTGGATTTATAATAAACTTTTCACAAGATTATTCTCAAAAATATTCATCCACCTGAAATACATATTTGTCTCCTAGTACTGAAAAATAACTTTAGTGAATGGTGCACACAAATCCTAATATTTCTACAGTATCTGACCCAGTTTAACATTAATGCAAGTAGATTCCTATGTGACAAGTTGTGTATTTTGACGTTCATTTTTATGCAACACTAGTACATTACTATTTCTTCAGTTTATGCACATCATAAGATATATATTTATCCACAAGTTCATAAATTTACAGACATTTGTTTCACTTTCAATTACTTCCTGCTTCAGAACACATGTATTCCTCCAGGTTTCTTTTTTTTAAAATTTTTATTGTTGGTTGTTCAAAATATTACATAGTTTTTGATATATCATATTTCACACTTTGATTCAAGTGGGTTATAAACTCCCATTTTTACCCCGCATACAGATTGCAGAAAAACATCAGTTACCCATCCATTGATTTACATATTGCCATACTAGTGTCTGTTGTATTCTGCAGCCTTTCCTCTCCTCTACTATCCCCCTCTTCTTCCCTCCCCTCCCCTCTTCTCTCTCTACCCTCTCTACTGTTATTCATTTCTCTCCCTTGTTTTTTTTCCTCTTTCCCCTCACTTCTTCTTGTATGCAATTTTGTATAACCCTGAGGGTCTCCTTCCATTTCCATGCAATTTCCCTTCTCTCTTCCTTTCCCTCCCACCTCTCATTCCTGTTTAGTGTTAATCTTCTCAGGCTCTTTGTCCTTACTCTCTTATTAGTTACTCTCCTTATATCAAAGAAGACATTTGGCATTTGTTTTTCAACGACTGGCTAGCTTCACTTAGCATAACCTGCTATAATGCCATCCATTTCCCTGCAAATTCTATGATTTTGTCATTTTTTAATGAAGAGTAATACTCCATTTTGTATAAAAGCCACATTTTTTTAATCTATTCGTCTATTGAAGGGCATTTAGGCTGGTTCCACAGTCTTGCTATTGTGAATTGTGCTGCTATGAACATCGATGTAGCCGTGTCCCTGTAGCATGCTCTTTTTAGGTCTTTAGGGAATAGACCGAGAAGGTTAACAGCTGGGTCAAACGGTGGTTCCATTCCCAGCTTTCTAAGAAATCTCCATACTGCTTTCCAAATTTGCTGCACCAATTTGCACTCCCACCAGCAATGTACAAGTGGACCCTTTTCCTCACGTCCTCACCAGCACTTGTTGTTGTTTGACTTCATAATGGCTGCCAATCTTACTGGAGCAAGATGATATCTTAGGGTGGTTTTGATTTGCATTTCTCTGACTGCTAGAGATGGTGAGCATTTATTCATGTACATGTTGATTGATTGAATGTCCTCCTCTGAGAAGTGTCTGTTCAGGTCCTTTGCCCATTTGTTGATTGGGTTATTTGTTATCTAATTGTCTAATTTTTTGAGTTCTTTGTATACTCTGGATATTAGGGCTCGATCTGAAGTTTGAGGAGTAAAGATTTGTTCCCAAGATGTAGGCTACCTATTTACTTCTCTTATTGTTTCTTTTGCTGAGAAAAAACTTTTTAGTTTGAGTAAGTCCCATTTGTTGAATCTAGTTATTAACTCTTGTGCTATGGGTGTCATATTAAGAAATTTGAAGCCCGACCGCACAGTATGTAGATCATAGCCAACTTTTTCTTGTGTCAGACACTGTGTCTCTGATTTGATATCAATCTCCTTGATCCATTTTGAGTTAACTTTTGTTCATGGCAAGAGAAAGTGATTCAGTTTCATTTTGTTGCATATGGATTTCCAGGTTTCCCAGCAACATTTGTTGAAGCTGCTATCATTTCTCCATTGTGTGCTTTCAGCCTCTTTATCAAATATAAGATAGTTGTAGTTTAGTGGATTGGTTTCTGTGTCCTCTATTCTGTACCATTTGTCCAACCGCCTGTTTTGGTACAGTACCATGCTGATTTTGTTACTATTGCTCTGTTGTATAGTTTGAAGTCTGGTATCACTATACCGCCTGATTCACAGTCTTTTCATGAGACTTCATTCCAAACGCATTATTTTCTATTTCCATAATCACCTTTGAAGCAAAACTCACATACACGTCATGATCAACCATAACCCTAATATTACCATTAGATGTATAACTGGTTGGAATGAAGGATTGTACATCAATATAGATTTTCTGTATATTTTCAGATATCAATTCAATCCATTATTTAAAGTTGGAAAAAGTTATATTATTTGTTCACAGTATTGTCTATTCATGCATTATGTCTATATTCATAGACACAGGGTACACCTTTTTATACCCCCAATACTTATTTATACATCTTCAAAATATTGCTCCCAGAAATGGTGGAAGAAATACTCATATCACCTGATGTACATATACATTTTATCAAAGTAATATTCTGGACACAATTACAAAGATCACACTTAAGTTTGTACCAAAGCCTAAATGGAAAGTGAGCATGGATCACGAAAAACATCCATGTCCAGGTTGCCTAATGCTCTCAAATGTCAACCCGATTGGTGACTACATATTTGTTTCTTCCTAAGATTATATATTCAACATCAAGCCAGTTGAAAATGTCTAATCCTATCACTCAGTTTATACTTTGCCTGATTTCCTAATGTCTCTATTATTATCTGCTTTCCTTCATATTTTCCCCAGTTCATCATTGTGACTGACTCTTCACATGTGCTCCCATTTACACTCACTCTGTACCCAAAACCCTATTGCTAAAGATTTTTTGGACCAAATCCTATATTCACTCTTCCGACTAATTCCTAATCCTACCGACTATCCCTTTTTGAGTGGATGTTCTCTTCGACATTCAATCATCCAAGGTACAAGGAACGCTACCATTGTATATTGATTAATCTGAGACATCTGTGCAGAATATAATTCAAAGCTAAGTATCCCAGTCAAGGGCCCAAAGACCTTCTGGGCTTCAAATTTTACCTAGATTTCTGTATTCATACTTATATTACACTTATATTCCTATGAATATTTCAGGTTCCCAATACCATAATTCATCCCGTAGAATGATTCCTAACCCAAATGGAACATGATATTAACCCTAACCATACACTGTTTCCTCAATCTAACTTTACGAAAGAGCAGGGACAGAGTTGGTCTTACAATACAGGAATTTAGAGGATCCTCCACCTGCTGAGAACCTCAAAGGTCAACAAAGAAATGATCCCTGGAGAAGATATAGGCAGCTATGAAGGACCTGTGAAAGCAAAAGTCATATTCCATGGCAAACAACTTGGTCAGATGAAGGGATGTGTCTGAATCAACATTTCTCTTCTTAATGTATAGAAGATGGACCAAACCAGGCTTGAACTCTGGTGTGATTCCCCTTACAGACTGAGTTATGGAACTGACATCAGAAAAATATTGCCATTAATTGTGTTAGGATTTTAGGAGGCAACGCATGAGAGTCGCCCTGGAAAGAAAACTGAGATCTAGGAACAGGGTGGCTTTCCACAGAACACTGGGAATCTCAGCCAGAATATCACATGATTTTATTTTGAAAGACGTGGCAGCCATAGTTGACAGTCAAAACACACATGGACCTCACATTGTAGACTGCAATAGGCCTGGCTTCATGTGACCTATTGGCCACTTTTTGGGAAGCCTTGCCTGTGAGAGTTCTCCAGAGTTTTCATTGAAATGAGCTTCCCCACCATTTAATGGTTCCTGAATGAATTGTAACCCACAGTGCCTTCAACATCTTCCTTGAAAAACGGCTAGATAAATTCCATGAAATTTTTGAAATTCCCAAGACCAGGTGGCACTGGAGAACCTTTGGATGTCCTGTTGCTGATCATGAGTGTACCAGACAGTGCCTTGATTTACTGGGTTTCATGAAAATGGTGTAGAACAGATTTGCCAGTAAGTTGGAGCCTGCAGATTAGTGGGCCTAGAGCAGTGGTGTGCAGGTGTGTGATAATACATCTGTTGTGGGGCCATGTGGATCTGCCATTAGCTTCCAAATGGCTTGTGATTGACATGGTGTAGCCAACAGAAGCTTATTTGTAAATGCATCTTGTTATATGGAGAGATTTCAGGGCAATGTTCAGAATCATGTTGCTATGTATAAGGGGGCAAGCTCTGTGGGATATTAGCCTGGTTGATGCATTCCCCTGCAGACCCTGACCCAACACACGTGACAGAACCCGCTCCAGCACTGTGTCCCAGTTGAACTCCTTGTATTTTGTGGAGCAAATATGAAATTCCCAATGCAGCAGGAAGAAAAACCACGAAAAGTGGAGGACGAAAAAATGGCTTCACTGTCCACACGGGGAGACACTTAGCCCACAGTGGCCAAATTTTACCAACAAAGAGCGAATTCAGCACTGCTGCCTCATGTTCATTGGAAAAGAAGAAACCATGTCCTCCAGGTCACATAGATGCAGACACATCTTTGATGGTCTCATTAGAAAAGAATCTAAAGCTCCTGACAACAATATATATTTCAAGTGTCAAACCTCAGAGGCAGTTCCTCAAGAAGTCTTTAGGCCGAAAGAGCTCCATGTTTGTGGAATGTTTACCCTGTCCCTTACTTTTGGAAACTATTCTACCACATCCAATGTTGTGAAACCCTGAGCATTTTCCATTCCATATATATATTAACAGATTTTTTTACTCTTCTCCTCTATTTGTGTGTTATTTGGGGCAAAAGTAATGTCAAGGCATTATTCTGGATGAGAGTGGGAAGATTGTTTTGTAGCACATATTTGCATACACATTGGATTCATTTTCCTATTTTCCATTCGAAATACTGCATCCCTGACACTAATCCATACGCTACTATACTCTGACTACTAATCCTAATATGATAAGGAAAACACCAAAACAGAATAGAAATAAAAAATTTCAGAAGAGGCATGGAGTATAGTTGGACTTGCCTTTTGCAGGATAAAAGGCAGCTGTAAAAAATCTAGTAAATTTTTAATTGAAATAGTTCTCCATGTGTTTTAAAGTTAACAAATATGTGAATTTCTGACTCCCTTTCTCTGTACCCTCTTCAGCACATGTATTTTTATATGCACATATAGAATCCTACCTGGTATAACACGTACATATTTGTGAGGTGGCTGACTTGGCAAATACAAGTTGTGAGAAGAGATCACTCAGCAGAAACACTGTTGGAAGTGAAAATTCACACTATGTGTGAGCTTCCTAAGAGATCAAGATTATACATAAATCCATGTTCAGTAAAATAAATATTTTTTCATCAGTGGATGATATATATTTCGTGATGAATT
This sequence comes from Callospermophilus lateralis, assembly GCF_048772815.1. NCBI lineage: Eukaryota > Metazoa > Chordata > Mammalia > Rodentia > Sciuridae > Callospermophilus > Callospermophilus lateralis. The sequence continues at coordinate 95,133 of NW_027511549.1, read as the reverse complement.
TCGATTGGAATATATATTGCTAATTGTTAATGTCTCAGTGGTTTTATATATATATATATATATATATATATATATATATATATATATATATATATATATATATATACACACTCTCCAAACTATTCAAAATATGAAATATATGATCTACATATACATTTTATCACAGAAATATTCTGGACAAAAAATGCAAAAGACACAATATGATGGTATCAAAGCCTAAATGGAAAGTGAACATGGATTACTAAAAACATCCATGTCCAGGTTCCCTAATGCTCTCAAATGTCAATCATATTGGTGACTACATATTTGTTGCTTCCTAAGATTATATATTCAAACTCAACCCTGTTGAAAATGTCTAGTCCTATGATTGACTTTACACCTTACCTGATTTCCTAATCTCTCTAATGATATCTGCTTTCCTACATATTTTTCCAAGTTCACCATTGTTACTGACACTTCACATGTGCTGACATTGACATTCACTCTCTAAACAAAACCCTATTGTTAAAGAACTTTTATTCCAAATCCTATACACACTCTTCTTCCTAAAACTTCCAACTATCTTCCTATTCCTACCTACTATCCCTTTTTGACTAGATGTTATCTTCAACATTCAATCGTCCAAGGTACAAGGTCCTATGCCATTGTATATCGATTTATCTGAGATATCTTAGTAGAATGTAATTCAAAGTAAAGTATCCCAATCAAGGGCCCAATGCCCTTCTGGGCTTCAAATCTTACTTAGATTTCTGTTTTCATACATATATTTCACCTCAATATTTTTATAAATCTTAAAGGTTACCAATATTATAATTCATCCAGCAGAATGACTCTTTACCCAAATCAAAAATGTTATTAACCCTAACCATACACAGTTCCCTCAATCTAACTTTACCGAAGAGCAGGGACAGAGTTGGTCTTAAAATACAGGAATGTAGGTGGTCTTCCTCCAGCTGAGAACCTCAAAGGTCCATGAATAAATGATCCCTGAAGAAGATGTAGGCAGATATGAAGGACCTGAGTGAGCAAAAGTCATCATTCATGGAAAAAACCTGGTCAGGATAAAGGGTAGTGTCTGAATAAGCCCCTCTTTTCTTAATGTAGAGAAGATGGACAAAACCAGGCCTGTGTGGAAAGCTGTTCCCGGGTGCCTATGGTTGATATTGCATTCTAACTTGTGAAAGTGTCACAGGAAGTAGGGGCAGCCTCCATCTCATGGGACCATTGGAAGCAACTATTAGGACAAAGTGGTTGCCAAGGTAGTGGCCTCATTCAGTTTCTGAAGAAAGTGACCTCACCACACTTCCTTGTTGATGGAACTCTCTGAACATGAGATCCAGGAAGCCAGGCACCCAGAGCCAGTCCCAGTCCCAGTCCCAGTCCCAGTGGTCTCACTTGTTTGGATTTAGCATGGACAGATTCACTCTTTCTTGGTACCTACTGATGTGAGGATGGCCAAATGTGAGAAAAGCTCTGAAGAGGGGTCTTTCCTGAGAAAGCAGGTAGTGGCTCACCGCTGACTCTTGACAACTTCACAGAGTTGGACAAGGAGTTAAGTTCTGAGACAGAACAGGTCATTTCAGGGGAACATAGTGTGGCCCACCAGTCAGAGGACACTCCAGATTGTCATAGACCTAGTTGCAGGAAGTAGGTGACTTTGAGGGTGTGGGTGGGAGTTTGCGGATTTTGTCTCATGTTCTGAGAATAGGTAGGAATGGCGGTTTGTTGGGTTTGGAGTGAATAACTTCTGTTCATGTATGTGGATTTATAATCAACTTTTAACAAGATTATAATCAGAAATATTCATTCACCTGAAATACATATTTGTTTCCTAGTACTGAAAACTAACTTCAGTGAATGGTGCATATAACTCCTAATATTTCTACAGTAACTGACCCTGTTTAACATCAATGCAAGTAGATTCTTATGGGACATGATATGTGTTTTGGAGTTCGTTTTAATTCAACACTGGTACATTACTATTTCTTAAGTTTATGCACTTTACAGTATATATATTTCATTCACAAGTTCACAAATTTATAAGCATTTATTTCACTTTCAATCACTTCCTGCTTCAGAAAACATGTATTCCTCCATGTTTCTTGACTGGTCTTTTCATGAGACTTCTTTCCAAACACATTATTTTTGATTTTCATAATCATTTTGAAGCCCAAACTCACACATTCTTCATGAAAAGCCATAACCCTAATATTACAATTAGACGTATAACTAGTTGTTATGAATGATTCTATATTAAAATATGATTTCTTATATATTTTCAGTTATCAATTCAATCCATTATTTAAAGTGGAAGCAGTTATATTATTTATTAACTGTATGGTCTATTAATGCATTATCTCTCAATTCATAGACAAGGGGTACACCTATTTTACCTTAGATACTAATTTATACATCTTCAAAATATTCCTAAAAGAAATGGTGGAAGAAATACTCATGTCACCAGATCTACATATACATTTTATCACAGTAATATTCTAGACAAAAAAAAGTCACCCTTAAGATTGTACCAAAGCCTAAATGGAAAGTGAGCATGGATTACATAAACTTCCATGTCCAGGTTGCCTAATGCTCTCAAATATCAATCCTATTGGTGACTACATATTTGTTTCTTCCTAAGATTATATATTCAACCTCATGCCTGTTGAAAATGTCTAATCCTATCACTCATTTTATACTTTACCTGATTTAGTAATGTCTCTATTTATATCTGCTATCCTACATATTTCCCCGGTTCATCATTGTGACTTACGCTTCATGTATGCTGAAATTTACATTCACTCTCTAACCGAAACCCTATTGCTTAAGAAGTTTTGGTCTAAATCCTATACTCACTCTTCTTTCTAAACCTACCGACCATCTTCCTAATTCTACCTACTATCCCATTTTGAGTGGATGTTCTCTTTGACATTCAATCATCAAAGGTACAAGGTCCTATGCCATTGTACATCGATTTATCTGAGACATTTGTGCAGAACATAATTCAAAGCTAAGCATACCAATTAAGGGTGCAATGCCCTTCTGGGCTTCATATCTTCCCTGGATTTCTGTTTTTATACTTATATTTCACCTATATATTCTTGTAAATATTATAGTTTCCCAATACCATTATTCATCGTGCAGAAAGATTCCTAACCCAAATTGAACATGTTATTAACCCTAACCATACACTGTTCCGTCAATCTAACTTTACAGAAGAGCAGCGACAGAGTTGGTCTTACAATACATGAATGTAGGCGATCTTCCACCTGTTGAGAACGTCAAAGGTCCATGCAGAAAGGATGCCTTGAGAAGATGTGGGCAGCTATGAAAACTTGAGAGAGAAAAGTCATCTTCTATGGCAAACAACCTGGTCAGCATGAAGGGATGTGTATGCATCAGCCTCTCTCTTCTTAATGTAGAGAAGATGGTCCAAACCAGTCCTAGGTGGAGAGCTGTTCCCAGGTGCCCATGGTTTATATACCATTCTAACTTGTGAAAATGTCATAGGAAGTAGGGGCAGCCTCCATATAATGGGACACTTGAAAGCAACTGTTAGGACAAAGTGGTTGCCAAGGAAGTGACCTCATTCAGTTCCTGAAGCATTGACCTACCTCACTTCCTTGGTGATGGAACTCTCTGAACTTGGGATCCAGGATGCCAGGCACCCGGAGCCACTCAAGTCTCAGGCCCAGGGGTTTAACTTGTTTGGATTTACAAAGGAGAGTGTTAGTCTTTCTTGGTACCTTAAGATATGAGGATGGCTAAATACCAGGAGAGCTCTGAATAGGGGCCTTTCCTGAGAAAGCAGGTAGTGGTTGGCCACTGGCTCCTGAAAACTTCACAGAGTTGGGAAAGAAGAGCAGATCTGAGACAAGACAGGCCATTTCGGGGGAACATACTGTGGCCCACCAGTCAGAGGACACTCTGGATAGTCACAGAGTTTAATGGGGGAAGGATGTGCCTTCGTGGGTGTGCGTGTGATTTTGTGGTTTTGTCTCATGATCTGAGAATAGGTAGGAAAGGCGTTTTTTTCTTTGATTTGTAGTGGACTGCTTCTAGTAAGACGTTTGACAAGGCGAGTGTTTCTATGTCTGTGTATGCTACTGTGTCCGTGGTTGTAGACATTAGAAAAGAGAATGCAACAATTGATGTGTCCTGTATAGTAGAAAGCTCCCCAGCATTCATCCTGCCCAATTTATGAATGGACTGCCGCTTGCCTTATAAATGGGCAACACCTGCTAACTTCCTAAGTTCCTGTTTTCTTCCTGAATTCTCGCCACTCTCCAGAATTGACTCATGGTTTTTGTCCAAAATATGTACCACCTCCAAGCTCTGTGACATGTCCATGTACTGGATAGCTGAAGGGAATGGCGAGCATCTCAGAAAACTCAGATATCAGTGTGACCAGGAAAGTCTCAGTGGAGAAACCCTGCTTTGGACTTTTTCTTACCTATTGTTCTGTCGCCCTGAATGTCAGGAAGGTCTTTGCCTCAGGCCACCCCTTTGTGAACCCTGAAGAAAACAGTTTTCAAATGGAAATGAATGGGCATCACCTGTGGCTCTTTGCTTAATTGCTTTGGAAAAGGATGTGTCTGAATCAGCCTCTTGGCCCTGTGTGAGGCTGTGGCTTAGATTCTCAGCACCTGATTAATCCAAAGACAGATCCCATGTGTGCATCCAAAACCAAAATTGCCAAAAGAGCAGTTATTGTGAATGAAGTCTCTTGACTTCATTTCTAAGGTTCCTGAGGCCCATCAAGTGAGAATAGGCATCCTTTGGGTAAAATGAGTTCTTCAAAGCCCTGAGGAGGCTAGCCCAGAGGTTTTTGGTTTGTCTCATGACTCCCAATCATATAAAGAATCTATACCTGACATTCAGTAGGCCTCAAATTGGAGATGCAGAGCAGTATTAACAGCAGGCCTATTTGATCACTCCTGGTTCACAAGAAGGGTTTCCAGGCCACCCGGACTTTAGGCAAATGAGCGGCAAGGGAGCTTATTTTTCACACCGTCTTGGGCTGCACCCCTCATGGAAAACTCCAGCCAGAAGTTATGATGAGTGTCTATATGTAAGAAGATGAGGGCCCTGTGGGTGTGTTTTGGTTTTCATTGTGGTCATTTTTGTGGCGGTTGGAAGAGATGACTGGGCCTACCTGGGCTTGAACTCTGGTGTGATTCCTCTTAGAGACTGAGTTCTGGAACTGACCTCAGAGAAGTACTGCCATGAAATGTGTTGGGATTTTAGAAGGCCACGCATCAGAATCGCCCTTGGAAACTGAGATAGAGGTCCAGGGAGGCTTTCCACAGGGCACTGGGAATCTCAGCCAGGATATCACATGATTTTATTCTTAAAGACTTGGCAGCCAAAGTTGAGAGTCTAAACACACATGGACCTCACATTGTAGACATCAGTGATCCTGGCTTCATGTGAACTTTTGGCCACTCTTTGGGAAGCTTGCCTGTGAGTGTTCTCCAGAGATTTCATTGAAATGAGCTTCCTCACCATATAATGTTTCCTGCATGAATTGAAACCCACAGTAACTCCAACTTCATCCTTCAAAAATGGCTAAATAAATACCATCAAATTTCTGAAATTCCCAGACCATGTGGCACTGGAGAACCTTTGGATATCCTGTTGCGATCATGAGTGAAAGAATTCCCCACACAAAGACACTTCGCTAGGAGAATTCCAATTTTATTGCAAAAAGCTGTGTGCTTACATAGAACTAAAGGGGTGATGGTAGGGCTTAGATAAATGTCAGGGCACCAATTTATTGGCAAGTTCTTTCAGATATCAGCTCCGGAGCCAAGGAATTAGTTCTCATTGGGGCTAAGGTTCCCCGCCAGAGAGATTTGAAATTGGCGCCGACGGGAGAGTTCACACGGGCGGGAACTTTTTGCATCACTGCAGAAAAGAGGAAGGTAGGAAGAAAAAGTCCTTAGGCACCATGTTGGGGTTTTAACTCTGGGGAATGGCTGCCGTTTATACTTTTCCCAACATTCCTCCTTTTTTGTTTTCTTAGGAAGTGTGGCGTCGTTGGTCAGATCCGGCTGCTTCTTGCTGTTTGGGGGTGCTGTGGGGCCTAGAATGGGAAGTGGAGGAATTCTCGGGGGGCAGGTCTGGGTATATCATGGCAGCCAGAAAGAAAACCCAGTGGCTACAGACAGCTACTTCCATAGGGGTGAAGTCTATGAAAGTTCCCTGAAGCCTCAAGTTGTTGATGGCATTGAACCAGTCCTGGATGGAGGAGTTTGTTGGTATCAGTCACTGGTCCTGTTTCAGAGACTCTGGGAAATACTGGAAGCGTTGCCTGGACATGGCATCACCAGCACCTGAAGAAGATCAGAGTGAATAAAAAAGGAATTAAGATAAAAATTAAAGCAAAGGTCAATTTTTGGCAGAAGTACCATGTTGGGGGACTGACAGAGAAGAGGCCATGCCGCAGTCTTTTGCTGGGCACAAATCACGAGTCTCCACACAGCTTGTAGATTCAAACAGCAATTCTTTATTTCCGAACTCACACTGGCCGTCTACAAACACGCTCTGGGGGAATCCACGTTCTCTGCCCAAATCCACACCGCCCAAATCCACTCCTGCCTAAATCCACTCTCTCCAAAAATCCACCGCATGGGCTTCTGTCTCCCCAAATATACTGTCTGACCCTAAGCACTCAAGAGGAACTCAGCAGCAGGATACGCCCTATTCTAAAGGGGGAACACCCTACTCTCCTATTATGCTAAACTTCCCTATTCTAAAGGGGGAACACCCTAAACACGGATCCTGCCCTGGTCCTTGAGCAAGGTCACCTTTCAGAAGTCCTTCCACAGACAGCATGGAAGTAAGCTGGCAAGGAATTTGTCATACCTACTTGGCTGATGGCTCCCAGAATCTCCCCCCTTCTGATTAATTAAACAACAAGTAATGTGGCTTAAGGACCGTGCCTGGTAGGTTGTCCAGTTCAACATATGGCTCTTACCCGTCATCGGAAAACTGACCTTTAGGTAACTGACCTTTAGGCGTCAGCCTCCTGTCTTAGGTTGATACCATTGCAACTGGATCATACCCGTCACTGACTACCGGTCCAGCATATAGCCATTGGCCCCCAAATTTAGACCATCACTAGCAGAAGGGAGGAGGATACAGAAATGCCACGACACCAAGCCAATTGACAGTTCCTTTGGAAAAATTGCATCATTGGTGACACCATCAGCAAAGATCACTGGTGACACCATCAGCAAAGATATGCCAGCATTACCACAATTTGCTGCACTAAACGTAGTTACATAGTCCAGGCAAGTTCTGTAAGCAGTTCAAAGTGGAGGAATCTATCAATCTGTCCATCTCCTCCCAAAGTCCGTTGCCTCCCAAAGTAAGTTGACTTCTTGATTGAGCATACTTGTTGAGTTATATTCATTGGGATGAAGATAGGAATTCTGGCAATGATGCTAAAAAGACATTATCCTGAAAAGAATTATTAAATATAATGAAAAGGAAAGGTGAAAGTAAACAAACAGATCTGTTAACCTACTTAAAAAACAATCCTTAACAGCTGTTTACCTGATTTAAATTAGTAAACAAGCAGATCTGTTAACCACCTTTAAAAACAATCTTTAACAGCTGTTTACCTAATTTAAATTAAGCCATTTAAATCACGTGAATAAAAAAAAAATTCGGATCCATTTTCTCATGAGCGCTCCTCATATATGAAATACGCACACACAGACATACAACACAAAACACAAATGTGCAAACAAACGTACAACACATAAGATAATAATAAAGGCCTTGTAGCTTTACCTAGGTGAAATCTCCATTGCAATGTTTAAAAACTCCACAGTCAAAAAAAAAAAACTGATCAAAAAAACATTAACCTAGGTTTGTATGAGCTCAAAAAATAAAAATAGAACCTTATGATGTGGAAAAATGCAATAATAAAATAGATATTGAAAAAAGCATCCTGGTTAATCACAGTTGCAGATGTAAGAATGGCCAAGCTGGAGTTTTAGATATCAGCTATTATGGATTTGAGTCAAATCATCTTCTTTTTGATCTGTAGAAATCGTTTTAGTTAGTCTTTCTGGAATTCAAATTGGCTGCTGTTCTTCCTGTGGAAAAACAAAAAGAACCCCGACTCCAGAAAATCACTGGATCAGGATCTTTCCATTGTCCTGTTAGAATATCTTTCCAAAGTACTTTAGTCTTATGTACATTTTTTGGATACATATGTCTTTCTGCAGCACTAAGTCCTGATGAATCCAAATTTTAAAAGTTTAGAGTAAAAAGGGTTATTTTAAGTTTATCTTTGGGGGATATATACCCCTTTCCAATTCCCTTTTTGCTTTAATAAGCACGTTTTAATTCTATCTTGAATGTCTGTATCTAATAGTTGTCTTAGCTTTTTGCATTTTCTATCTGAAATACCTTTACTTGACATTTTCAACCATTTTCTATCTTATTTCTATCTTCTAGTTTTCATTTAAGGTTTGTACATACACCCTTAGTTGCTTTTTTTCTTCCTAGTTTTCTTTTGTTTCCTACTTTGTGGGTTTAAAATTCTTGTCTTCCTACATCTTCTCTATCTTCCTACATCTTTTCTTTTTACATCTTCTTTATCTTTTTTTCTTTTTAACTTTCTATACTTCTGTCTTTAAAATTTTTCACTTCAAACTTTTAATCTTCTTTATCTAAATATCTTTTATCTTATTATCTTCCCATTATCCTGGGTTTTTTTTTTTTTTTTCTCCGTCATGAAGGCATCTTAACCACCTTCAATTTAACCTTTTAAAGCCTTTTAATTATCATCTATACTGTACTTTTAAATGTACTTTTTCACCACCTACAGCTTCACTCTTTTAAACGAGGCTTAGATTCTGTTTAAATTGCTTAATGTTAGTTTACATGGCTGCCCTTCAACCAAAGGCCTTTTTTACTCCATTAAGAAGCTTTGTCTCAATCTGCCATGTACAAATATCTTTTTTTCTTTCTTCCTTTTTTAAACTTTTAAAGTAAATCTAGTTTCCTCAAAATCTTTTTAAATGGCATTTCACAACTTTTTACTTTACCACACAGAGATTATCTCATCTAGAAACATTTTTTAACCTTCCATATTAAAATATATTTTCACATCTTTAATCTTAATATCTCTTTTCTAGCCGTTAACCCTTTTTATAAATTCACATTCTGAAATAACCCTTATAAAACTTCTGATTTAGACAAATTACTCCACTTTAAGAAGATGAAAGACTTTCATGTTTTTTATGGTACTATAATACTGTAATTGAAACCCAACTGAAACTTCTTATACTCTTTGTATGTAAATTACACCTGATAGAATCTTAACACTTAGTAACCTTGTTTCAGCAAAGACATAGACCAAAGCAATATTAAACATTTTTCCATTCACCAATTTATGAAAACACACATAATGATTAAATATATTACCTTATGGAACTTAATAAGTAAAGAGTACTTGATTTCATATTTAGTGGTTGATATTTTAACACTTTAGCTTTGTAAATTAATTAGAACTTTGTAGAAACCAAGATCTTAGACAAATGTAGTAAACAGAACTAGCCATCTCTTTCTTGTTGAAGAAAAATTCTTCTACAGGATACCATGATGGTCCCATTGATATATTTAACAACTTCTCGTTTAAAAGCCATGGGCTACATTTTTGTATTGTATCAACATATGTCCTAACTGTTCTTGGTCTTACTGGGGTGTCTCCTTCTTTTAACAATTTCTCTTCCTCGGAGGTAAATAACTTTAAACCTTGAGTCAACCATTTTTTCCAGTTTGCCTGAGAAAGTTCTAGGGATAGGCAGCTTGAAAGAAAAACAAAATAAATCAAAAGAAGAACACATTGTTTTCTGAAATGGTCACCCATTCTCTCGCCTTCCCTCAGGGGCGAGCAATTTCACTTACCTCCAAGTTTCAGACGTTCCGCGTACGAGCCACCAGATGCCGCAGTCTTTTGCTGGGCACAAATCACGAGTCTCCACACAGCTTGTAGATTCAAACAGCAATTCTTTATTTCCGAACTCACACTGGCCGTCTACAAACACGCTCTGGGGGAATCCCCGTTCTCTGCCCAAATCCACACCGCCCAAATCCACTCCTGCCTAAATCCACTCTCTCCAAAAATCCACCGCATGGGCTTCTGTCTCCCCAAATATACTGTCTGACCCTAAGCACTCAAGAGGAACTCAGCAGCAGGATACGCCCTATTCTAAAGGGGGAACACCCTACTCTCCTATTATGCTAAACTTCCCTATTCTAAAGGGGGAACACCCTAAACACGGATCCTGCCCTGGTCCTTGAGCAAGGTCACCTTTCAGAAGTCCTTCCACAGACAGCATGGAAGTAAGCTGGCAAGGAATTTGTCATACCTACTTGGCTGATGGCTCCCAGCAAGGCCAAGGGCCATGAGGAAACTTAGAAGGACATAAAGACTCATTAATCCAGGATGGCAGATTAAAAGGTTCTCCGAGCTCGTTGTCTCTCGCCGTCTGATGTCCGTTGCATTCCATCATGCCTGGTAGTGAGCTTCAGCACTGAGTGAACTGTTCTCTTGGAGATGTTGGGGGTTCATCAGTCATCAGAGGCTGCTAGTGCCTAAGCAAAAGCTGGTTGAATGTTTGATTAGAAATTTTTTTTCAGTTGGGTTTGAAGGCACTTCATTATGCAGGGCAAGAGAGCACAAAAAAGGAGCATCCCAATAAGGGGCCCCAAGATTGGTAGTAAGTACATGGCAAGAAAGGATTGGAAGCAATTGGGTTGATAATTCCTGCAATTTAACAACATTTTTTTCTATTAGGCCAGATTCATTAACATAATGACAACATTCCTCTCTGAGGAACAGGCATGTTCCCCCTTTTTCTGCAATGAGAAGATCAATTGCCCTTCGGTTCTGTAAAGCCAGTTGTGCCAATGAAGTAACCGTCACTGCAAGGAGCCCAGAAACTGAGCAGTGTTATCAAGTGCTTCCTGCAGTTTTTGTTGCAGGTCATTGGATGCCCATAGAGCATGACCTATAGCTTCACCAGAGAGTTCGAGACTCGCCGCTGAGGTTGGTAATGTGAGGCCTACCAGAACCGGCAGAAAGACCGCCCTAAGGGTGCAGGAAGGTAGGGCCACCTGTCGGAATTCGATGGGAGTATACAAAGACAGCTGAGGAACTACCGTAACCAAGAAACAGATGCCAGAGACATTGATCGTTGAGGTACTTATAGACCCGTTACACCAGAGAAAATGTCCAGGTTTCATAAATCAGGGCTCGATGGGGTGCTAAAGCTCAAGGAACAAATGGGTAAAGAATTCATTATTGTCAGGTGGAAACAGATGAAAGGAAATAAAGTATTGGTGGAACAACTTTCCCATAGTGGGATACGTGTCACATGTAGGGGTTTTCCTTTCTTAGAGAAATTGTAGGTTTTTGCTGAAATATTTCCTGCCGCTAATGGGACCGCTGCTAGAAGTGGACGACTAAGTGAAGCACAGAGAAAGAACTGAGAAGTAGGCACAGAAAGAGGGGTGGAGTTTAATAATCAAAGAGTTTGGTGTAGCAAATTGAGCCATGTGGGAGGGGGACCTGACGGGGTTGAAGGCTCTGAATCCTCTTTAAATGAACTATGGATAAGATCTCGAAGTTTTGATTCTGACTCCTTAATGTGTTCGACTACCTGGATGGTTGCCTTAGGTGGCGTAATCAGGGTGCGGCCAACAGTCATCCACATTGTGGGTCTGGCTGAGGTTGTCCGAGCATAGACAGCAAACTCAACATAGTCCCAACGTTTGGCCTTGGGGTCAGGTATATCTAAAGTATACCATCCATTGTTATTGGATGAAGAGCCTTTATGCCACTTTAGGTAACTAGAAGTCCACCCTTCATGGTAACCAAGTGAGTGGTAAGAATAGCTACCACGTTCATGATGGAACCTGCATGACTTATAGGGGCACCCATTATATATCTCAGGGCACCAATGACAATAGTCTTTGGTTTGATGAAAAAGGAAGCAAATGAAAGGCCAGTTCCAGCTACCAGGGACGAAGGTCCTTGAAGGTGACAATTTTAGGGAAATAGATGTGCAGTTGTGGATGAAGCAAGCAGTTGCATCCAGTGCGTGGACATTCTGCATGCCATGTTCTGAGTATCATTCCCGAAGAGTGAAAAAATACATTGTAGCAGAGGAGGGTAAATACCAGTCCTGACAGAGCACAGAAAATAAGCAGAGCACAAAAAACAAGCAGTTAGAGAAGACTAGGGTGTTGGGAGAGCTCATTGTGCCTTCTTTAAGAGGAATTGTTCTGCGGGGAACACCGTGTTAGCCGCAACTTAAATGGGTGAGATGGGAGTGGAGAGCAGGAGTAAAGGGGAGGTTCAGGAGGTGATTCTTGGAGTTCCTCTGGGGTGGTCCTGTCGTCATCAGGTGGGCCTCTTGGTGATATGGCTTCAACCTAGATATGTGAATCCAAGGGGTGAGACAGTTGTCTGATAAGGAGAGTTAGGTGGAGTTGGGGGTACAGAGAATGACAGGATAGGGGCCTTCCCATTTTGGGGCAAGAGGCCCGTTCTCCTCTGGGGTATTATAATAGACTAGACTCCCAGCTGTTAAGGGAGGAGTGTTTGGAGCGGGGACTGGTTCCAGAAGAAGCCAGTCCTGATATTTCCAGAGTTCCGAGCGAAGATAAAACAAGAGAGGCAAAGACAAATCTCGGGTGAGAGGTCCTTGTGAAATGACCAACCCAGGGGGGATAAGAGGTCTTGAATACCTTATCTCAAAGGGAGACAGTAAAGATGGTTTCTTAGATAGAGCTCTGATTCGAAAAAAATCCAAGTGAAGGAGTTTGACCCAGTCTAAGTTTAATTCCATTGTCAATTTGGTAAGGACTTCCTTTAGAGTACGATTTACCCTTTCCACTTTCCCTGAAGCCTGAAGGTGATATGGACAGTGAAAATGTCACTTGAAGGAGAGGGCTTGAGAGACCTTTTGTGTGATCCTAGAAATAAACTCAGGGCCATTGTCAGATTGTAGGAAAGTGGGCATTCCAAACCTGGGGATGATGACTGTCAGAAAGATTGAAGCTACAGTGGAAGCCTTTTATTGGAAATGGGAAATGCCTGAACCCAACCAGAGAAAGTGTCCACAAAGACAAGGAGGTATTTAGTGTGCCATACTTTGGGCATGTTGGTGAAGTGTACCTGCCAGTCAGCAGTGGGAATGTGTCCCCGGGCTTGGTGGGAAGGGAAAGTTTTGGGCCTTAAAAAAGTATGAGGGTTGGTCCGCTGACAGATCTGACAATTAGAGGCTATATTCTGTAGCATGGCTTTGTCAGAGGGGGTGAGGGAGAAGAAGCTCTGTAAAAAGAGGGTCAAAGACTGAGAATCGGAATGGAATAGAGTATAAAGGAACTTGAAAAGGTCCTTGTTCTTACTGGAAGAAGTAGTGGCTTCAGATGAGATGTCTAAAGTGGCCATTATATGTCCCCCAATGGGGGCAATAACTGGAAGTGGTGGCAGCCATTCGTGCCGCCTGGTCAGCTTTGGCATTGCTCTCAGTGATAAGAGAGCCGTCCTTCTGATGGGACCTACAATGGACAACTCCCAACTGGGTGGGAAAGTGGGAGGCCTCTATCAGATTGCTTATAAGAGCCGAATTAGTGATCACATTACCTTTGATGGTAAGTAGTCCTCGCTCCTTTCATATTGCAGCATGGGAAAATAAGATATGGAAGACATATTTTGAGTCAGTATATAGGGTGAGGGATTTGCCTTGTGCTAGAAGGCAGGCACGAGTGGCTGCTATGAGTTCAGTCTGCTGGTTGGTAGTTCCTGAAGGTAGAGCTTTGGCCTCTATAATTTCAGTGGCTGAAACTACAGTGTATCCAGAGTAATGAGTGCCATTCTGCCTAAAGAAACTGCCGTCAGTGAACCAGATAAGGTCAGGCTTGGTGAGTGGTCCCTCAGAAATTGAAGAATGACAGGGAAGGAAATCATCTAAGGTTTCCAAGCAATTATGAATTGTTGTGTTAGACGTGGGAGTCATTGGGAGCAGTGAGGCAGGGTTCAGTGCAGAGCAGGGGAGGAAAGTAATATTAGGGTTTTCCAGAAATGAAGTGAGGAGTGACAGAACTCTGGATGGAGGAAGGGTTTGAAGGCCCTTATAAGCTAAAAGATCCTTCAAGTGATGTGGGGAGTGAATAGTTCAAGGGGCCCCAAAAGTCAGCTTAGAGGCTTCTTTGTGTAAAATTTGTGAAGCAGCCAGAGCTTTTAAGCATTGGGCCTACCCACAGATTGTATGGTCTACTTTATTGGACATATATGCCAGAGGTGCAAATGTAGGCCCATAGTTTTGACCTAAGACCCCAAATGCTTGCTCCCCTTTTTCATGGACATATAGATGAAATGGTCTTGAAATATCAGGAAGGTGCAAGGCAGGTGCCTTTAAAAGGAGTTGCTGAAGCCTGCAGAAGTGGTAGTTAGGGGAGGAGGCAAGAGATTCACTAGGGGGTCCCTTTGCTAGGTCATACAGGTTTTTGGCTAGAAGAGAATAATTTGGGATCCAGGCCCTAAAATAAATGCTAGTCCTAGGAATGATAGTATTTCGGCTTTCGTATGGGGCACTGGAAGATCAGAAAGGAGTTGCCTCCTATCCAGTGTTTTTTTCCTTTTTCCTAGGTGTAAGGCAAAAAACAAGATAGATGAGAAAAAACTGGAAAACATGGGCCTTGTGGGGAGACACCCTATATCCCTCGTATGCTAGGAAATTAAGAAGCTGCGCAGTGTGGGATTGAGAGTGTTCCCAAGAGGGACTACATAGAAGAAGGTCATCGACATATTGAAGGAGAGTAGAGTCAGGACAGGTCGGGTGAAAGGATGTGAGGTCCTGGGCAAGAACTTGGCCAAAGAGATGGGGCCTATCCCTGAATCCCTGTGGGAGGACAGTCCAGGTAAGCTGACGAGAATGGCGGGTGTGAGGGTCAGTCCACGTAAAAGCAAAGATATCCTGAGATTCTGATGACAAGGGAATAGAAAAGAATGCATCTTTGAAATCTAGGATCAAGAAGTGGGTAGTAGTGGCATGGATCTGAGAGAGGCAGGGGTAAGGGTTGGGCACTAGCGGGTGGATGGGGACCACAGAGGAGTTGACAAGGTGAAGGTCTTGAACCAGCCTGTAGGACCCGTTAGGTTTCTTAACTGCCAGAATGGGGGGTGTTGAAAGGAGATTGTGTAGGCCTAAGATACCCCTATCATAATAAATCCTGGATGATGGGTTCTAATCCGAGGAAGGCTGTGGTTGTGAGTAGATATTGTGGTTGACTAATATATCTTGAAGGGTCGTGTAAGACAATATGAATAGGACTTCATTTAGCCATAGAGGGTGTAGTTGTGTCCCAAACCTCAGGGTTAACTGGTTTAGATAGTCGTGGGAGACTGCATGAAGGAGGTGTATTTGCCCCTAGGAACATCATGAGGAAATGAGAGGTAGAATAATGTGGGGTGATATGTGAATGGTGACTTTTAATAGTGAGAGTATGTCATTAAGACATGACGGCCATCTGGGGTTTCTGGGTCGAGTTTTGTGTACTGTTGAAGGGCCTTGGTTAGTCTATCCTGGAAATCTGAAGGTGTTTCCTCCTTCCTTTGAATGACCTCCTGCACCTTTTGAAAGTTAACAGCTTTGCGGGTGGCCTTTTTCAGCCCCGCCAAGAGACAGGATGTAAAAAGGTCACGAAACTGTAAGCCTTCACGGGTCTTGTAATCCAATAGGCGATCCTGCTCTGGGACAGCATGAGGGCCTGTGGGGTGGGTAGGATTGGTCCTATGATTTTCATCAGCATGGGCTTGGGCTAGCTCCCAGACTCATTGCCTTTCCTTGGGGAGAAGTGTATTGGCCAAGAGCATGTAGATGTCATGATGAGTGAGGCTACATACTTGCAGGACACATTGAAACTCCCGAATGTAAGTGGTGGGGTCAGTGGTGAAAGAGCCTAACTTCCTCTCTAGCTGAGTAATGTCCGACATGGAAAACGGAACGTGGACTCTGATGACACCCTCGGGACCAGCTACCTCACGAAGGGGTGCAATTGTCTTGGGGGTGGGAAGGAGTCCCTTAGACCTGGAGACAGGAGGACTGAAAGAGGAAGGCGGTGAACAGGAAGGAGAGGGAGAGGAAGGGAGTGTCTCTGTGGAGGAGGAGGAGGTGGAGCAGGCAGAAGAGGGCGGAGGAAAGAGGGATGAAACGGAAGGCGGAGGATCCATGGAATTAGGCAGAGGAAGAGGAAGGTATAGCGGGAGAGAAGGGGCAGATGGGGCTGGGGGATAAGGTGGGGGTTCATCTGCTTGGTCGAATGAGGAAGAATCTGTGAAGTCAGGAATAGAAGTAGGGGAAGAGAGGGGTTTTCAAGCAAAGAGGACCTGAGAGGGAGGGCAAAAGGAGCAGAGAGCAGGGTGCTGTGTGTGAAGGCTAAAATCTTAAATGCAGGGAATCTCCCTCCACTTTTTCAGATGCTGGCAGTAGTTAAAAAGGTCCTGGAAGAGGTTTGCATCTAAGGAGCCTTCTGGTGGCCAATGATTGCCATTATCCAGTGGATATGTAGGCCAATCATGGGTACAGATTTTGATTAAAAGTTTGGGCTTGATGTCTGGTGTGAGGGAGAGTGTGGCCAGATTTTTTATTAAACATTTGAGAGGTGAGTCTTCAGGTGCAGACTAAGAGTTGCCCATAGTCACAGGGAGAGATGGGAGAGAGAGAGAGAGAGAGAGAGAGAGAGAGAGAGAGAGAGAGAGAGAGAGAGAATAGGAGTAAGCAAGAAAGACAAAGAGAAAACCCGGGCTGGAACGGCTTCTAGGAAGCTCAGGGCAAACGGGGGTCAGGTGGGCGTCCCCAAAATGACAAGCCATCACGAGGAAATACAGAGGGCACTACCTGGTCATCACCAGTGAAGTGCGATCTGTGAAACCAAAAGGAATTGGAGCCAAGGGCAACCTGACGTCAGGAAAGTTTTCAACTGCAGCAGAAGAAGTCAGTAATGAAAACAAAACTCTGGCTCTGACAGAATGCAATTCCAAGCCGGGAGTTCAGTTTTCGCAGAGCAGAGAGGCAGCTTCAGCCAGACACAGCAACCCCACAGGATACAGCAACTCTAGCCGGCAGCAGCAGCGGCAGTGGAGCAGGAAAATCCATAAAGCCTCTCGTGTAAACTCAGAAGCCTCATGCCCCAAAAAGAAACGAAACACCAGAGGGTCCACTGCAACTAGTAAAGGTCTTAGTGGGAGGAATTCCCTCTCCCCTACCAGGCATCTGGAGTATGCCTGACGATCACTGTCACAAAACCAGTGGCAGCCTGAAGGGAGTTGGCGAGCCGGGGTCAGGGGAGGTTTACTTACATCAGATCAGTGGTGAGTGCAGAAAGCTGGCGTCTGAAAAGAGAGGACTAGGGCAGAGTGTCTCGGCGGAGTGGGGGACGGGGCTCTTGTTGGAAAGAGCTCACCCTTATCCTCTCACGGGGCACCAGAATGAAAGAACTCCCCATGCAAAGACACTTCACCAGAAAATTCAATTTTATTGCAAAAAGCTGTGTGCTTATATATAACTAAGGGGGAGATGGAAGGGCTTAGATAAATGGCAGGCAACCCATTTATTGGCAAGTTCTTTCAGATATCACCTCCGGAGCCCAGGCATTTGTTCTCATTGGGGCTAAGGTTCTCCGCCAGCGAGATTTGAAATTGGAGGAGGCGGGAGAGTTCACACGGGCGGGAACTTTTCACGCCACTGCAGGAAAGAAGAAGGTAGGAAGAAAAAGTCCTTAGGCGCCATGTTGGGAATTTTCTCTGGGTTATGGCTGCCGTGTATACTTTTCCCAACAATGAATATACCAGACAGTGCCTTGATTGACTGGTTTTCATAAAAATGGTTTTTAACAGAGATGCCAGTAAGTTGCATCCTGCTGAGTAGTGGGCCTAGAGCAATGGTGGGCAGGTGTGTGATAAAATATCTGTGGGGTGGCCATGTGGATCCGCCATTGGCTTCCAAATGGCTTGTGACTGACATGGTGAAGCCAGCAGACCCTTATATGTAAAGGCATCTTGATATATGGAGAAGTTTCAGGACATTGTTCAGAATCAGGTTGCTATAGTCAAGGAGGCAAGCTATGTGGGATAGAAGTCTTGTTCTTTTATTCTCCTGCAGACCCTGACCCACCACACGTTACAGAACTCCCTCCCGCACTGTGTCCCAGTTGAAAACCTTGCATATCGTGAAGCAAATACAAAACTCCCAGTGCAACAGCAAGAAACACCATGAAAATGGAGGATGACCATATGGTTTCACAGTCCACATGGTAGACATTTAGCCCCCAGTGGCCACAGTTTACCTAAAAAGAGAGAATTCAGCACTGCTGACTCATGTTCATTGAAAAAGAGGAAAACATGTCCTCCAGGTCTCATAGATTCAGTCAGAGCTTTGATGGTCTCACTAGAAAGGAAGCTAAAGCTCCTGACAACAACATATGTTTCAAGTGCCCAACCTCACAGGCAGATTCTCAAGAATTCTCTAGGCCAGTAGACCTCCATGTTTGTGGAGTGTTTACCCTGTCCTTTACTTTTGGAAACTCCTCTACCACTTCCAAGGTTTTGAACTCCTGAGCATATTCCATTCCAGATATGTATTCACAGATTTTCTAACTCTTCTCTTCTAATTGTTTCTTACTTAGGGCAAAGGTATTCTCAAGGCATTGTTCTGGATGAGAGTGGGAAGATTTTTGTGTAGCACATATTTACATACACATTGGATTCATTTTCAAATATTCCATTCGAAATACTGAACCCCTGATACTAACCCATACCGTACTAGACTCTGACTACAAATCCTAATATGATGGAGAAAAATAACCCAAATAGAATAGAAATACAAGCAGTTCACAGGAGGCACGGTGTATATTTGGTCTTGCCTTTTGCATGATATAGGTTAGGAGTTATAAATCTTGTCAATTTTTTGTTGAAATAGTTCTCCATGTGTTTGGAAAGTTAACAAATATGTGAATTTCTGTTTCCCTTTCTCTGTAGGCTATTCAGCACATGTATTTTCATATGCACATATAGAATCTTACCTGGTATCACACGTACATTCCTGTGAGGTGGCTAACTTGGCAGATACAAAGTGTGAGAAGAGATCACTCCTCCTAAACGCTTTTGGAACTGAAAATTCGAACTGTGAGTGAGCTTCCTAGTTGAACAACATTATACATAAATCCATGTTCAGTAAAATTAATATTTTTGGATCTGTAGATGATATATATTTCACGATGAATTTTGAATGGCATATATATTGCTACTTTTTAATGTCTTTGTTTGTGTTTTGTGTATATATATATATATATATATATATATATATATATATATATACTCTCCAGATTTTTTAAAATATGAAATATATGCATCTTATTATTCACTCCCTACATTTATTCATGTTCATGTATGTGGATTTATAGTAAACTTTTCACAAGATTATTCTCAGAAGTATTCATTCACCTGAAATACATATTTTTTTTCCTAGTTCTGAAAACTAACTTCAGTGACTGTTGCATACAAATCCTAATATTTCTCCAGTAACTGATCCAGGTTAACATTAATGCAAGTAGATTCCTATAGGACATCATGTATATTTTGATTTTAGTTTTTATTCAACACTGGTTCATTACTATTTCTTCAATTTATGCACATCATAGTATATATATTTCATCCAGAAGTTAGTAAATTTGTACGCATTTGTTTCGCTTTCAATCACCTCCTGCTTCAGAACACATGTATTCCTCCATGTTTCTTGACTGGTCTTTTCATGAGACTTCTTCCCAAACACATTATTTTTGATTTCCATAATCACTTTTGAAGCAAAACTCACACACTCTTCATGATAAACCATAACCCTAATATTACTATTAGATGTATAACTCGTTGGAATGAATGTATGTATATCAATATAAGATTTCCTGTATTTTTTCAGATATCAATTCGATCCATTATTTAAAGTTGGAACTAGTTATATTATTTATTCACAGTATGGTCTACTCATGAATTATCTCTATATTCATAGACACAGAGTACACCTATTTGTACACCCAATACTAATTTTATGTCTTCAAAATATTGCTGCAAGAAATGGTAGAAGAAATACTCATGTCTCCTGATCTATATATTCATTTTATCAAAGTAATATTTTGGACACAAAAAGCAAAGGTCATACTTATGATTGTACCAATGTAAAAGTCATTCTAGCATTGGAGGAAGAGACAACCAAGAGACTGTCTCATGCAACAGCAAAGGGTTTATTCGGGGTCCAGAATGCTGGGGCTCAGACCTAATTTGAATAGAGCCTAGAGCCCTTAGAACATCTTAAGCAGAGCTTACATACTTAACTTGGAGAGGGAAGGGAAGGAAGTTTATTGGTGGTTCAGGGCGAATGGACTGTTTGTGTGCAACTGAGTGAGGGATTACATTCTGCAGTTTGGCATTTGGGGACAGCACATTCTGGGAACAAGATTACCAAACACTTCTCAAGATTTCAATAGTGTTTTGTTAAGAATACAGAAAAACAGGAAGTGACAAATACCTATTTTATTAATCTTTCATTCCCCACTTCTTCTTCTGGTTACGTTTAATCATAAAAGTGATCATTGAGGGGTGTCACATTTTATGTCTGCTAGTGGGGTATATTGTTGTCTGATTACCAAAATTTAACTTGTCCAATTTGAGCTTGAAGAAATGAAACTACACGGTGGAGCAAACAGGGTCTAGAGTTAGCAATAATATGATGATTATTAATGGACCGGCCAAAGCTGATAAAAGCGTAGTTTACCAGGGGGACTGTGTGAACGAAGACTGTAACCACCCTTTTGGGGCCTCTCTCTCTCGTTGATGCGCTTTAAGGTGTCTTCTCAATTTACTCATAGATAATTTTACAACCAGTATGATCGGAATAAAAACAACATTCTTCCCTCAATACAGCACAATGGCCCCCTTTTCTCATGAAGAGGAGGTCCAACCCTCGCCTTTTCTGTAAAACAACTTCAGAGAGAGATTTTAAAGATTCCTGTAAGGCTGTGATGGAGGTTTAATATCTTAAAGCTTTGTTCTACTGCTGCTTCTAATTGGGTCATTTGTTGTGTTCCATGGACTACGGCAGTGGTTCCTGTGCCCAGCCCTGCAGCAACTTCTATTCCTAATAGGATGGCTAAAGTGAGGAATACAGATTCCCGGCAGAACCGGGTTGTATGCCCCCCGCTATTTGATCTTAATGAACCTGCATCATGATAGAGCACTCTGGGAAACATCTGCACCATTACATAATTAATTGCACCAGTTGACAATTTTATGAAAACATAAACAATGTTTAAGTATATAGAATAATACTCTTGTTGGTATGGACAGGGCAAGGCACCTAAGATAGCACCGAAAACAGAGAAACAGTCCTATTTGGTTGCAACCGGATATAGAGGGCATTGCTTCTGTTGTAATCAATTAATCCCTTGAACCCCAAGTTTAGGTAGTTTTAGAATTTTGTCCCCAATATGTAATGGAAGGGGCTCAGAAGTTCACAGTCTGCAGAAGTCCACAAAAAGCAGTTTTTGTTTCTTTTTTTTTTTTTTTCCTCTGTTCTGGGCAAGTTAACTTTTTAAGGACACCTAGGAGAGGGAGAGCTTTTTTCTTCTCTTTTTTGTTTTCTCCCTGCCAGCTGTTACCATGGGGTCCAGTTGGTAACTTCTTTATCTTACAAATGTAGCCATCCCTGTGAAGCCCCAGCTCAAGGCCAGAGGCCTTGTTCACATATTTTGTGAAAAATTAGTAAGGGGCTGTCTAGCTTAGGAGTGCTGATTTTTCCAGCCAGTTGCCAAGTAGAACAGGCAACACGAAAAGAGGAAGTTTGTCTACATTGAACTCTTTTATAGGGACTCTTTTGCTGAAAGTCCTAAAGTCAGCCTTGGTGAAGAATTTTGGAGAAGGTCAGTTAAGACTTTTTTGTGGGCCTTTTACAGAGGGGAAAGATGGGGAAGGCGGGGGGGAGAGCAGCTACATGGATCTGTGTATGAGAAAGGAGAGATGTAAAAGAATAATGAGAAAGGGGTTTGGGATTTTCCTAGCAACAAAATCGTGAGCAGTAGAACAGGTAGAGCAATGGGGAAGATGGGAGTGAGTATCCCAAAAAGTCTCTGAGGGACTTTAAATTCTTAGTAACCTGTTTTCAGTGATGACAAAGCAACTTTAAAAGCCATTTTTATTACATCTTGGATAGGGTTCTGAGGGCTCTCCTCAGCTGGTTTGAGATTTGGTATAGCTGGTAAGAGAACCTGGTGGGACCCGGTGCGGGCACTGACAGAAGAAGAGAGGAGTGAGTTGGTGGAGGGGTGCCTCACTACCTGCTACCTCAGCAAGGGGGCAATTGTCTGAGAACCGAGGTTTGGGTTTTGATCTAGAAATTGGAGGGGAGAAATCAGGTTGCTGAGGTGGGAGTGACAGCAGAGATTCTGGAGCAGAAGGCAGAGGGTGAGGATCTATTGGAGAAGCATAGTTCAGGATGTGAGAGAAGGAGGGAATTGGTCTGCCCATAGGGGAATCTCCTTTCACCCTTTTGAGCACTTGCAGAAGTTAAAAAGGTCACACAGAATTTGAGGATCTAGAGACCCATCTGGGGGCCATCAGTTTTGATTGTCTAATTGGTAATATGGTCAATGCTGTGTACTGAATTTGATGAGGAGTTTGGATTCCACCAGGCAGCCCCTGTATGCTCACAGCCCCATGACTTACAGAAGAAGTCGGCTTTTGCCCCACACAGCCATGGCTGTTTGTGGTTTTGATAGTCCGCCGGGAAAACATAGTAATCTAGGCTAGCCAACCTGCATCTGGCTCGTGTGTCCCTACATCCATAATGTTTGTTTCCATTATCTATGGTACAGAAGGCATTTAACGGAATTTTAGTGGGATCCTCTTCTTCAGGGATATCCCAATAGGAACGACCTATAACCAGCTGACAAATATCTGGGTGGAGAGATGGCCACCAGGTCCCTAAGGGGGCTGTATGCGAGATAGATCATACTTCTTCTCTAGTAGGATTTGTGATTAGCCATCGCTGCTGTACGGGCTGATGAGCATTAGGACTACTTGTGGCCAAGGGGAGAATCTATAGCCTTATCCACCTGGTGAATACACCATTTGAAAGGGTTACCACTCTTTTCCAGTATCCAGCCAGAGTCTGGAGAGGGCGCAGGCTTGAGATGAGAGGCATGGATCCAGCAAGTGATTCCGTCTACATATACCACTGTAGGTGTTATAAGTAGCACCTGGTATGGTCCTTTTCAGCCGGGTTCCAGGGATGACACCTGATGTCGTCTTATGTAGACGAAGTCTCTTACTTGATATCCATGTGGACTTTAAATTCTTAGTAACCTGTTTTCAGTGATGACAAAGCAACTTTAAAAAACAACTTTAAAGCAACTTTAAAGTGGCAGTGGCCAGCTGTTTCCACAGGTATCGCTGAGTTCTTTCAAGAGCTTTTAGTCTGTCAAGCAAGTATTTCTTGCATGAAACAGTGCATAAGGCAGGAACATACTCTAATCTTTTATGCCGGTCTCTAAGCTTAATTTCGTTTAGGTCTCTTTAATGGTTCTATTTATTTATTTTTTCCTGTCCTGAGCTCTGGGGTCTATATGCACAATGTAACTTCCAATTAATCCCCAGGGTCCTGGCTAAGCTCTGACTCACCTGGGCCATGAACACCGTTCAATTAACAGACCCTATTACCTTAGGCAGGCCGTGTCTTAGAAAAATATCTTTCAGGATGTACTTGACCACCGTTTCAGCGGTTGTTTTTTTTTTTTTCTTTCTTTTTTTTTTTGAGAAAGGATTCAATCCATCCTGAAATTGTATTTACAAAGACTAAGAGATATTTAAGTCCATACCTTGCTGGCTTAATTTCAGTGAAGTCCACTTTCCAGAATTGTCCTGGTCTGGTTCCTCTTAGGTGCTTTCCTGCAGGAAGCTAGGAAGTGTAAGCATTAACCAATTGACAGAACCGACAGGCTTTTGTGAGTTATTTCCTTTCACTGTGAGTGAGTTAGTCAAAATCTCTGTTCCTGATCCTTCAGGAATGCCTGCAGTTTCTTTGAACCAAGGTGAGTAAGTTGATGTACATTTTTAATGTAGTGTAGGGCTTTCTGAAATTGCAGGCTGGGCTCAGTGAAGTTGAGGAGTTCAGTGTCAGTGTTTTAAATGTTATAAAAAGCTTGCTGGTGCTAAAGGGTCCATTGGAATTGGGCATCCTCATTTAACAGAGGATATAAAGGAGCCGCAAAGAACACAAACCCAGGTATCCATAACGTGCAAAAGCCAGCAGTCCCAAGAAACTCTCTGTGTTGTCCCCTGTTAGATGGCATGGTATCTGCACAACAGTTTGTTTTCTGGGCTCAGTGAGCCATCATTTACCGCCCCTAATGGAATACCCCAGGAAGATTACTTCTTGCTGGCAAATTTGGGCCTTTTTGGCCGAAGCTCTATACCCGAGTTCAGCAATTTCAGATAATTGTGCTTGGGTCCCAGACTCACAGTTTTACTTGGTGTTGGCAGCCAGTAGCAGGACATCCACATATTGAAGCAGAGTGACTTTGGGGTGCGTAGTTCTAAAGTTGTTGAGATTTCTGTGGAGGGCTGAATCAAAGAGAGTGGGGGAATTTTTGAACCCCTGTGGGTGTTTAGTCGAAGTTAGTTGACCAGACGTTCCAGTTTCTGGGTCTACCCAGTCGAAAGCAAACAGAAACTGACTATCTTTATGCAGAGTCAAGCAAAAGAAAGCATCTTTTAATTCCAGAAGAGTATACCATTTTCACTCAGCTACAGCAAATGGTTTATTGGGGGTCCAGCATGCTGGGGCTAAGAGCTCACATGAAAAGAGTAGAGAGCCCTGAGAACAGCTTAAAGAGAGCTTATATACTTTTCTTGGAGAGGGCATGGAGGGAAATTTTTGATGGGTCAGGGCGAGTGGGTGGTTTGCATGCAACCAGGTGAGGGAGTACATTCTGCAGTTTGGCACTTGGGGACAGCACATTCTGGGAACAAAATTAGCAAACAGTTCTCAAGATTTCAACAGTGTTTTGTTAAGCATACAGAAAAACAGGAAGTGACAAGTACCTATTGTATTAACCTTTCACCAAAGCAAAATGCAAAGTGAGCATGGAATACTAAAATCAACCATGTCCAGATTGCCTAATGCTCTGAAATGTCAATCCTATTGGTGTCTACATATTTGTTTCTTCCTAAGATTATACATTCAACTTCAACCATGTTGAAAATGTCTAATCCTATCACTCACCTTATACTTTGCCTGATTTTCTAATGTCTCTATTGATATCTTTTTCCTACATATTTTCTCCAGTTCATCATTGTGAATGACTTTTCACATGTGCTAATATTTACATTCACTCTCTAAACGAAACAATATTGCTAATGAACTTTTGGTCCGATTCCTATACTCACCCTTTTTACTAAACCTACCGACTATATTTCTAATCCTATGGACTATTCATTTTTGACTGGATGTTCTCTTCTACATTCAATCATCCGAGGTACAAGGTCTTATGCCATTGCATATCGATTTATCTGAGACATCTGTGCAGAACATAATTCAAAGCTAAGTATCCCACTAAAGGGCCCAATGCCCTTCAGGGCTTCAAATCGTACCTAGATTTTCTGGTTTCATACTTATATTTCATGGATATATTCTTGTGAATATTGCAGGTTCCCAATACCATTATTCATTCCGCAGAATGATGCCTAACCCAAATAGAATATGTTATTAACCCTAACCATACACTGTTCTCTCAATCTAACTTTACAGAAGAGCATAGACAGAGTTGGTCTTACAATACAGGCATGTAGGTGATCTTCCAATTGCTGAGAACCTCAAAGGTTGATGCAGAAATGATCCCAGGAGAAGATGTAGGCAGATATAAAGGACCTGAGAGAGCAAAAGTCATCTTCCATTGCAAACAACCTGGTCAGGATGAAACGATGTGTCTGAATCAGCCTCTCTCTTCTTAATATAAAGAAGATGGACCAAACCAGCCTTGTGTGGAGAGCTTCTCCTCGGTCCCTATGGTTTATATACCATTCTAACTTGTGAAAGTGCCACAGGAAGTAGGGGCAGCCACTATCTCAAGGAACCCTTGGAAGCCACTGTTAGGACAAAGTGGTTGCCAAGGCAGTGACCTCATTCCGTTCCTGAAGGAATTGACCTAAGTCACATCTTTGGTGATGGAACTCCCTGAACTTGTTATCCAGGAAGCCAGGCACACAGAGCCAGTCCCAGTCCCAGTCCCAGTTGGCTCACTTGTTTGGATTTACCAAGGACAGAGTCTGTCTTTCTTGATACCTAATGATTTGAGGATGGCCAAATGCAAGTAGAGCTCTGAAGACGGGCCTTTCCGGAGAAAGCAGGTAGTGGTCAGCCCAGGCTCCTGACAACTTCACAGAGTTGGACAAGGAGACCGCATCTGAGACAGGACAGGCCATTTTGGGGGAACATAGTATGGTCCACCAGTCAGAGGACACTCTGGAAAGTCACAGACTCACTTGGGGGAAGGAGGGGCCTTTGTGAATGTGGGTGTGAGTTTGTGGATTTGTCTCATGTTCTCAGAATAGGTAGGAAAGTCAGTATGTTTGGTTAGGAGTGGACTGTTTCTAGAAAGTCGTTTGACAAGGTGAGTGTTTCTATGTCTGTGTATCTCACTGTGTCCGTGCTTGAAAACATTAGAAATAAGAATTCATCAATGGATGTGTCCTGTCTAGTAGAAAGCTTCCCAGCATTCATCCTGCCCATTTTAGGAATGGATTGCAGGTTTCATTATTGATGGGCAACACCTACTATCTTCCCAAGATCCTGTTTTCTTCCTGAATTCTGGCCACTCTCCAGAATAGGCTCATGGTTTTGTGTCCAAGATATGTACGACCTCCAAGCTCTGTGACATGGCCATGTACTGGATAGCTGAAGGGAATGCGAGCATCTCAGAAAACTCAGATATCAGTGTGACCAGGAAAGTCTCAGTGGAGAAACCCTGCTTTGGGCCTTTTGCTAACCTATTTGCCTGTTGCTATGAATATCAGGAAGGTCTTTGCCTCAGGCCAGCCCTTTGTGAATCCTGAAGAAAACTGTTTTCAAATGGTAATGAATGGGCATCACCTGTGGCTCTTTGCTTAAATGCTTTGTAAAGGGATGTGTCTGAATCTGCCTCTTTGCCCTGTGTGAGGTAGTGGCTTAGATTCTCAGCACCAGTTGGATCTAAAGAAAAATCCAATGTGTGCATCCAAAACCAAAATGCAAAAAAGATCAGTCATGGTGTATGAAGTCTCTCACCTTCCTCTTTTAGGTTCCTGACCTCCATCAAGTGAGAATAGGGATCCTTTGGGACAAATGAGTTCTTTCAAGCCCTGCAGAGATGATTGGGTTTTCTCATGACTCCAAATCACATGAAGAAACTATACCTGACAGTCAGTAGGCCTCAAATTGGAGAAGCAGAGCAGTATTAACGGCAGACCTATGTGATCAATCCTGGTTCACAGAAAGGGTGTCCAGGCTACCCTGTGGTTAGGCAAATGAAGGGAAAGAGACCTTATTTTGGAAACTCTCTTAGGCTGTGACATTCATGGAAACATCCAGCCAGAGGTTATGATGAATGTATATATGGAAGAAGATGAGGGCCTTGGGGGAGTGTTTTGGTTTTAATTGTGGTCATTTGTGTGGAGTTTGGAAGAGATGACTGGGTCCACCTGGGCTTGAACTCTGATGTGATTCCCCTCAGAGACTGAGTTCTGTAACTGACCTCAGAGAAGTAATTGCTTTGGAATGGGATATGTCTTAATCAGTCTCTTGGCCCTGTGTGAGGCTGTGGCTTTGATTACCAGCACCGTAAGGATCTAAAAAAAGATCCCATGTCTGCTTCCAAAACCAAAATGTCCAAAATTGCAGTCATTGTTGATGAAGTCTCTCGCCTTCCTTTGTAAGGTTCTGAAAGAATAAAAGAAATTGAAATTGAAACATAAAGAACCAGGTTCTGTAAAGTATCCAGGCTGCACTCAGAGCCTGAAATTCCTGTGGCAGTTAAGACAATTCCTGGAACTGCCCTTTAGATGTGTGTTGAAATCTTCCCTGACCACCTAGTTACTTAACAACCTCTTCTCAAAAACCGTGCAGCTCAGCACATATACATCTCAGGGCTTCAACCAATCATTTTAAATGTATACCCCTTCTCAGGGCTAACCAATAACACCCTGCCTGAACTATTCTCACCAATGAATGTGCAAATCATGTTTTAGAGTTGTTATTTGATTTTCCCACGGTATACGGTGATTTGCTAAAGGAAGCTATGATGTATGTTAAGTCCCTGCCCTCTCTAAAGAATGTACATAAAATCTGCTCATGTTGTTCTCGGGGCTCTTTGTTCCTTGCTCCTCTGAAGTGAGCTCTGAGCCCCAGCATGCTGGACCCCCAATAAACCCTTTGCTGTTTCATGAGAAATTCTCTTGGTGGTCTTTTCCTCCGACGTTCGGCCCACCTTTTCATCTGGAGGCCCTAGCTGAGAAATCCAGCAGTGACGAAAAAAAGACCCCAACGGACTCCTTTCAGAGTAAGTAAGGTGCCTCTTTCTGGTTTCAGGTTTCAGGTTAGGGCTTGGCAAAATGGCTGTCGGTGAAGAACATTAGCTCTCTGCGACGGTGGCTGACAGATGTGTCACAGAGCCACAGGCCACGTCCCTGGGGGACACTCCAGAGGACTCGGGAAATAGAGGATTAGTAGTTTCCTCAACTCGGTTATTTTTTGCTTCACGATTCGGTTTTCCAGCCCATCAGGTTTTGCTGGCTACTCAGTTTTGTTCATTGTCAGGAACTCATGTTGAGTTTACTGTCTGTCTTTATTGTCTAACCCATCATGTTTTGCCAGTTACTCAGTTCTAATCTTTGTCTTGGACTCATGTTAAACGTTTACTGTTTGTCTTTGTCTGTGTCATGTTTGTGTATTCACTGTCCCTGTTTGAGTAACTCCCATTATGGGACATTATGGGACAAAGCACTTCCATGCCTCTGTCCCTTAACCTTGATCATTGGACTGATGTCCGCTCAAGTACCAAGAATCTTTCTTTTTCAGTAAAATGCCCGACCTGGCAGACTCTCTGTGCTTCAGAATGGCCCATCCTAGGAGTCGGATGGCCCCCAAAAGAATCCTTCCACTTCCCTCTAATCCGAAAAGTCAGAGATATTGTCTTTCACCGGGGCCACGTGGCCACCCAGATCAACAGCCATATACCCCTTGCCCCACGATCCTATCATTCCAACATTCTGCTCCTCCCCCTCTTCCCTCCATTCTGAGTCACAAGACTGGACACTCCTCTCTCTCCTTATTTTCTACCCTCGCTCCCCAACCCACAACATGTTCCAGATGATCCTCCCGCCGCTGACTCAGCCTCTCCGCCGCTAGAGGCAATTGGGCCAGACCCAAGCCCTCCAGGGGACTTCCCCGCAGCAGCAGCAGCCCCTGCTCCCCTGAAGGAAGCTGGGCCACCTAAAAAATCCCACAGGAGATGGATAATAGAAAACTCGGAAGCCCCTGTGATGCTCCCTCTCCATCCCTACGGGCCCATGAACCGACCCAACTGGGACCCCAACACCTTTAAATGTAGGTAGCATCTGTCCACTTATCGCCGTTCTCTAATAGTGGGTCTCTGAGCGGCCGCCAGAGGGCCAACTAATTTGTCCAAGGTAAGAGAGATTATCCAAGGGCCTAATGAGTCTCCTTCTATGTTTCTGGAGAGAATTATGGAAGCCTATAGGAAATATACTCCTTTTGATCCTCAGGCAGAAGACCAAAAGGCATCTGTTGCAATGGCCTTTATCGAGCAGACTGCCCTAGATATTAAGAGAAAGTTACAACGTCTAGATGGATTATAAGATATGACCTTAAGAGATTTAGTCAGAGAAGCTGAGAAAGCATATTATAAGAGAGAAACTCAGGAGGAAAGGGAATAGAGGAGAGAGAGAAAGAAAGGGAACAAAAGAAGGAGGAAAGAAGCAAATGGCAGAGTAAAGCATTGCCTAAGGTTCGGGTCATAGCAGCAAATAGGCCAGAAGTTAAAAAGCAGGGATACATAAAGGGTTACCTGGGCCCACGCCAAAGGCTGCCCCTGGCCTCAAATCAATGTGCCCACTGTAATTAAAAAGAACACTGGGCCAAAGAGTGCCCCCAAAAGAAGCAGCCACACCAGCCCGCCGTGCTGACTCTAGAAGAGGACTAGAAAATTCGGGGCTCAGATCCCCTTCCCCAGCTCATAGTAACATTTGAAGTTGAGGGGAACACAGTGAACTTTGAAGTGATAACAGGAGCAGTATACTCAGCCCTTAAGACCTCACTGGCCCCCCTATCAATTAAATGGTCCCTAGTTCAAGGGGCTAATGGCAGTAGATATCGGGCTTGGACAACTAAGATGAACATGGACCTCGGAAAGGGAAAAGTCCACCACTGTTTCCTAGTAATTCCAGAATGCCCGGCCCCATTGATGAACAGGGATCTGCTTACCAAACTCCGGACTAGAATAACCTTTAAACCTAATGGTCCCCAAGTGGAGGTTCTATAGCGTTCAGTATAAACTCCCATAGTCACATCTTTGACTATGTCCGTAGAAGATGAACATCAACTCTTTGCGCCCCATAGGACTAATCAAACAGGCAAACTACCCCATAAATGGATAAAAGATTATCCTAATGCCTGGGCAGAAACTGCTGGGTTAGGTCTAGCCATCAACAACCTCCAATAGTAGTAGAATTAAAAGCCTCTTCGTCTCCAATTAGTGTTAAACAATATCCTCTAAGCAAAGAAGCTAAGGATGGGATAAGGCCCCATATTCATAAATACCTGGTTCTTGGGGTCCTAAGGCCCTGTCAATCAGCCTGGAACACCCCCCGGTACCAGTAAGAAAGCCAGGAACTGGGGACTACCATCCTGTTCAAGACCTAAGAGAGATCAACAACAGAGTGCAGGACATTCACCCCACAGTACCCAATCCATATAATTTGCTTAGCACTCTAAATCCATAGCGGAAATGGTAAACTGTGCTGGACTTAAAAGATGCTTACTTCTGCTCGCCTCTACATAAGTACTGTCAGTTGCTGTTAGCTTTAGAGTGGATAGACCCAGAACCTGGAACATCTGGCCAACTAACCTGGACTAGACTCCCACAGGGGTTCAAAAAATCCCCCACTCTCTTTGATGAAGCCCTCCACAGAGACATCAATGACTTCAAAACTGCACACCCCGAAGTCACCCTACTCCAATAGTGGATGATCTTCTACTGGCAGCCGACACCAAGGAGACCTATGAGTCTGGGACCCAAGCACTATTATTCGAGCTTGCTCGGCTTGGATATAAGGCTTCTGACAAAAGGCCCAAATTTGTCAGCAAGAAGTAATCTTCCTGGGTTATTCTCTCAGGGGTGGCAAACGATGGCTCCCTGAGCCCAGAAAAAAAACTGTTGTGCAGATACTGCCCCAATCTAATAAGAGAAAACTCAGAGAGTTTCTTGGGACTGCCAGCTTTTGCAGGTTATGGACTCCTGGGTTAACATCTTTGGCTGCCCCTTTATACCCGCTGATAAAGGGGGATGCCCACTTCCAATGGACCCCTGAGCACCAACAGGCTTTTGATAATGTCAAAAAAAGATGCTGCTATCTGCTCCGGCCTTAGCACTCCCAGATGTAGAAAACCCTTCACTCTCTACATCGAGGAAAAGAAAGGAATAGCACGGGGAGTGCTCACTCAGTCTTTTGGACCTTGGAAAAAGCCGGTAGCATATTTATCCAAAAAACTGGACCCAGTGGCTAGCGGGTGGCCCCATTGCTTAAGTGCTATAGCAGCGGCAGCCCTTCTAATAAAAGATGCTCATTAATTAACGTTGTGACAGAAGCTAACCATTATATCCCCCCATGCCCTGGAGAGCATGATCTGTTAGCCTCCAGAGAGGTGGCTATCAAACTCCAGAATAAACCACTACCAGAGCCTCTTGCTTGACAAAGACAGAATAACGCTGGGACCCCCTGCTCCACTCAACACAGCTACACTGCTGCCAGAAGAATCATCAGGACCCGTCACTCATGAGTGTCAACACATACTGGCAAGGAAACCAGTATACAACAAGACTTGAAGGATCAGCCACTGCCTCGCCCTGAAGTCGTATGGTTTACGGATGGCAGCAGCTTCCTCCAAGATGGTAAGCAGCGGGCTGGAGCAGCAGCAGTTAGCAAAACTAATTTCATCTGATACTCGGGTCTCCCAGAAGGGACATCAGTCCAAAAAGCAGAACTGATTGCCCTTATGAAAGCATTGGAACTAGCAACAGGCAAAAGGGCCACCATATAAACTGTTAGCCACTATGCATTTGCCACTGTTCATATGCACGGGACTATTTACCAACAATGGGGGCTATTAACCTCTGCCGGGAAAGAATTAAAGAATAAAGATGAGATCCTCCACCTTCGCTCAGCAGTGCAGGGCCATAAGGAACTAGCTATAGTGCACTGTCCAGGGCACCAGAAGAGAAACAATCCCGTGGCAGTTGGAAACAGAAGGGCAGATGAGGAAGCTTAATTGGCAGCCCTAAACGGAGTGACTCTGTTAACTTTTTTCACACCGGGGGGAACAAAAATCAGGAGACTTGGCCGCCCCGGAACATTCAGGCAACTTATCATCTGAGGAGACAGATACAGAACTCTGGGACCCTACAGAGCCAAGTTTACAATTTCAAAAAGCCCACCTTTATGTCAAAGATGTACACCAGCTCAACCACTTAGGCTCAAAGAAGTTATAAGCACTCTTAAAGGACCGAATAAAGGACTTATTATTGACTGACTCACAGAGGAAAAAAATAGCTGAGCTGGTGACTAGAGCTTTTCAAGTCTTCCAATTAGTTAATACTTTCCCATCCAAGAGTCCTGCAGGGATGCGCATATGAGGAACCAGACCAGGACAATTCTGGGAAGTGGACTTTACTCAAATTAAGCCAGCAAGGTATGGACTTAAATATATCCTAGTCTTTGTAGATACTTTTTCAGGATGGGTCGAAGCCTTCCCCATGAAGAAAGAAACAGCTCAGATGGTGGTCAAAAAGATCCTAGAAGACAGTTTTCCAAGGTTCGGTCTGCCTAAGGTAATAGGGTCTGATAACGGACCGGCATCCATGGCCAAGGTAAGTAAGGGATTTTCCAGGACTCTGGGGATTAATTGGAAGTTATATTGTGCTTATAGACCCCAGAGCTCAGGACATATAGAAACGATGAATAGAACCATCAAAGAGACTTAACGAAATTAATCTTGGAGACCGGCATAAAAAATTGGACTATGCTCCTACCTCATGCACTTTTTCGTGCAAGAAATACCCCTCAGCCTCTTTGTATAACCTCACCCCTTATGAAATTCTCTACGGTGCCCCTCCTCCATTAAGGGACCTAACCCCAACTCTGAGATTAATGATTCCTTCAACACCCCCTTGCTAGACAGACTTAAAGCCCTTGAACAAACCCAGCACCCAGCGATACCTGTGAAAACAGTTGGCCACTGCTTATCATCCTGGAGACGAGGGAACTCCACATTGATATCAAGTGGGAGACTTCGTCTACATGAGACAGTGTCAGGTGTCATCCCTTGGAACCCTGCTGGAAAGGACCATACCAGGTGCTGCTTATAACACCTACAGTGGTGAAAGTGGATGGGATCACTTCCTGGATCCATACCTCCCATCTCAATCCTGCGCCCTCTGCAGACTCTGGCTGGAAACTGGAACAGACTGGTAACCCTCTCAAGTTGCATGTCCGTGGTGTGGGTAGGGGTATGGATTCTTCCCCTGACCACCAGCAGTCCTAATCCCCATCAGCCTGTTCAGCAACAATGGCAAGTTTTATAAATCCTACTGGGCAAGTAGTGTGGTCTATTTCACATACAGCCCCCTTATGGACTTGGTGGCCATCTCTCCACCCGGATATTTGTCAGCTTGCCATAGGCCTCTCTGACTGGGATCTCCCTGACATAGTGGACCCCACACAGATGCCACTCAAACCCAAACCAGGGCAACATAGACCAACTTACCCCATGAATTATTGATGTCATCTCCCCCAGCTCAGGTGTAAACTAGCCAGTCTTGTGTATTAAGTGTGCCCAGCTGATTTCTGAAGTCACAAACAGGCCCAAACCTGTGGAGGACCCAGTGACTTTTATTGTAGATCTTGGGGTTGTGAACACACGGGACCTACATTGTGAAACGCAAACTCCCCAGACAGTATGATTTGGGTAGGATGAAATGACATCTGGATTGATCCCAATAAATGTGCCGCAATCCAAGTGGTGTCAAAAACTTGCTGTGGAAAAAATAGTCTATGTTACCCCCTCAATATAACTTTCACTTCCAAAGGAAGGGGCTACCTCAGAACAACATGGCCTATGGGAAATACTTGGGGAATGCGATTCTATATTAATGGCCCTGGTTATGACTTTGGTCTCTGGTTCACCATCCAGCTTAAAAAGGAAGAAAATCCCACAGCAATAGGGCCCAATCCCCTCAAGTCAGGAATTAAGCCTCCTCAACCTCCCATGCCTAGATCTACCAAAACCCCTCTACCATATCATACTTCGCAGTTTCCATCTTTGCCTACTTCCCCAGTCCAGAGTACAGCTGACTCCTCCCCCTGGGAACTAATTAAAGGAACCTTTATGGTACTGAACTCCACACAGTCAGAACTCCTTGCATTTCAGCCCAGGTATTTGACAGCTCTGTACATTATTGTATAATGGTGCAGATACTCCCCAGGGTGCTCTATCATGATGCAGAATCCTTTGAAGGTCTACTAGGGGGACAACCAACCCGATTTTGCCGGGAGCCAGTGTCCCTTACTCTAGCCATCCTATTGGGGCTAGGAGCTGCTGCAGGAGTGGGTACAGGAACAGCTGATATGATCCATGGGTCACCACAAATGGCCTGATTAGAAACAGCAATAAATCAAGACTTGAAGACGTTAGAGACCTCCATCACACTTTTGCAGGAATCCTTAACCTCTCTCTCTAAAGTTGTTTTACAGAACAGTCGAGGATTAGACCTCCATTTCATGAGGGAGGGGGGCCTCTGTGCTGTACTGAGAGAAAAATGCTGTTTTTATGCTGACCATACTGGAGTTGTAAAATAATCCATGAGTAAATTGAGAAAATTCCTTGTAGAGCACCAGAGAGAAAGGGAGATTCAACAAGTGTGGTTTGAGTCATGATATACCCAGTCCCCCTGGTTAACTACACTCCTATCAGCCTTAGCTGGACCCCTGATCATGCTTATGGTGTTGATAACTGTGGGACCTCGTTTGCTTAACTACATAGTTTTCTTTCTCCAGGCTCAGATTGGGCAGGTAAAACTCATGGTAATCAGACAGAAATACACTTCACTGGCAGAAATAGAATGTGAGACCCCACAATAATTATGATTCATTACTTTTAAGATTAAAAGTAGGCAGAAAAAGGAGTGAGAAATGAAAGAATTAATGAAATTGAAATTGAAACGTAAAGAAACAGGTTTTGTAAAGTTTACAAGCTGTGCTCAGAACCTGAAATTCCTGTGTCAGTGAAGACAATTCCCGGAACTGCCCGTTAGATGTGTTGAAATCTTCCCTGACCACCTAGTTACTTAACAACCCCTTCCCAGAAACCGTGCATGTCAGCACGTATACATCTCAGGGCTTCA
Organism: Callospermophilus lateralis; assembly: GCF_048772815.1. Taxonomy (NCBI): domain Eukaryota; kingdom Metazoa; phylum Chordata; class Mammalia; order Rodentia; family Sciuridae; genus Callospermophilus; species Callospermophilus lateralis. Next base: position 59,328 of record NW_027511549.1, on the reverse strand, counting down.
ACCAATCAGTTTAAATGTATACCCCTTCTCAGGGCTGACCAATCACCCCCTGCCCGAACTGTTCCCGCACATGAATGTGCTAATCATGTTTTACAGTTGTTATTTGATTTTCCCACAGTATATGATTGTCGCGACCCCTTGCCCGCAAGGAAGACGCAACTCAGAAATCTTTCAGCAGTTTATTCAGGCCTTGATTAAAGTATCTTCTAGTGACCCCCCTCCTCCCGAGCGCCCAAGCACAGTCTAATAAAGCCTCCCACGTACCAATCTTAAGCTGCCACGTGGATCTTTCTCATAGGGTAGCAAGGGATAGCGTGCCAACTCTCCATAAAAAGAGTTGCTTACTACAGGCCACAGTGGAAGCCGGCGCCATCTTCTAATGGCGGCCACAATCTACAACAATGGCTTACCACAGTTCCCCCTTCTATTTTATAAAACAATGCAGGCGAAAGTAGAGGTCCTATCCCACTGTGCAGAAGCGGCTGCAATGTATGGTTCAGTCCTAAGGAGGCGCCTTCCCCAGACCTGACCCCATATCAGCCGACGTCTTTTTTCGTAGGGCGGGGGCATGGACGTCCAACCCGCATGCAATAGGACATGCTTTCCTTGAGGTCCGTTGAGGGATCACTCAAGTGCAGTGCTTTGCCTCGCATCCTGCATCTTGACGACGGCGAGAAGTAGGGCAACACAGGTAGCCTGGTAACAATAACAAATTTTTAGTTGGCAACACAATCCCTAAGCCCCAGAGGAAAGTAAAGAGTCTGTAGCCGAGAAGAAAGACCAGTCCTAAAACCCATCTGCGTGCAATGGTAACAAGACCTGCAGAGTGCAAGGGCTATTCAGTACTGGGGGAGAATAAGAAAGAGGACATGCCAATCCCAGTGCACTGTGAAATTAACTTGGGGTGCAATGGCCATGCCCAGAAAATCACTGTTTAAGATGCGCAAGCCAGATTTGCAGAGACATGCCATTTTCCAAGGACGCAAGAGCCTATACAATCATAGCCTTCTCCTGTGTATGGCGAGTTTTAAGGCGACAGAGAAGCCACAAACAAAGTATAATACCGAAGCAACACATTGCCCCCAAAATGCACACTCCCACCCACTCCTTAAAGAAGGAAAAGGCAGAAGATAGCCAACTGGTGAATTGACCCAAAGTCACTGGTTCGACACGGGTACTATTCAAAACAGCAATTTGAGTTAGTTGAGATTGGAGTAAGTTTTCTGCTTCCATGGACCAGGTTCCGGATAAATATTTCCCGATGATGTGGGAGGCATTCCTGGAATCATTAAATCTGACAGAGGTTATACATAAATGTGCACGTTGATCAACACAACCTAAATATACTAGATCAGACAATTTCTCAACTTGATCTTGAAGCAGATTTATCCTTTGATTAGCAGCCAGAATCCCAGATAAAATGTGTTGATTAATTCTACTTTGAGATTTACGTATGGTGGATGTTTGTTGAATAACCTCATTAAGAGTGTCAGCAGTTTGTACTTGGCTGGCCATGGCTACTCCAGCTGTAACTGCTGCAGCAGCAGATACCACCACAGCTGTCACTATAACTGCCATAATACCAAAATCTTTACGGGCTCTAATCAGTTCAACAATAGGAAAAGATTCCGGATCCACAGTAACTGGGATCGGGACAAAGGTTGGAATTTTCATAATCACTGCCACAGTCCAAGAGCCATTCCAACACTCAGTTAAATAACAGGTAACATTAGAACAATTAAGCATCCCCTGTGATGTATCATTAGCCAAAAGAAACAGGAACGGAGATTGGAGACAGACTGCTGCAGAGGATAACGTAGCATTACTTAATTGTGAGTTATGTGAAATATTTCCAAGTCTCCTACCTCGATCCGAGTCTTGGATACTACCAGAAACATTAAACAACCAGCTTTTGACTCCTCGTAATTGAGCCAAAGTGGAGATATCAGCTGTGGCTCCCTTTTCATTGGAAATTAACCATTGAAACCAAGACCAACCTGTTCCTATAGAGGAATTACAGATGGAAGAATTATATAAGTATCTTTTATGAGAGGGGGAAAGAGAGAAACCCTTAGAGACCTGATGTTTCTCCCAAGAGTGATCTTGACAAGGCGTGATTGTTCGGGGGGGTATCCTGTTTGTTGATTAGCAAACTTGCCTTTTCCCAAAAGCATATCCTTATCCTAGGCAGGGTGTCTCGCTGCATGATTTTGAGCAGCTTGCTCTACTGCACCCTCTAGCATAAATGCTCTCCAATCCAAAATTTCCCTGGGGAGACACAAGCGCAGACTAGATTAGCCCAATCTGAAGGAGTCATACAAAATCTAGCAAGTCCCTCCACCTGAGTAAGGGTGAAAGCGGCATCCACGCCATAAGTGCGGACAGATTCCGCCAAGGTTTTAATTATCTTAAAGTCTAAAGGCTGATGATATCTTCCCCTGTTATTGTCCTGAAATACAGGGTATGCAAGTCCCATATCTGTATTAACTGTCCTCCAAACTTGCGCATGATAAGATCTCCCGGAATTTTGGCTCCCCCCCACATACGGGGGTGGGGCAACCGGCACCATATCTTTTTCGAGATATTCTACCTCCTCCTCCTCAGAGTGTTGTTGACCAATATTGGATCCCGTCCCCTTTTTACAGTAGGCCTGCGTGCCCTGTAACCCTTGTTTCTTTTTCTTCATTTTTATCTTGCGTAGTTGTTTTAGGAATATATCAAGGTCCTCAGAACTCTCTGAGCCGCTTGTGTTCGCAGGCGTTTTTAATTCAGTCAAGTCTGGGTAGAGCCTTCTCCTATTTTTAGTTTCAGGCTCTTTTGCCTTCTCACTACTCTTACTCCCAATGCTCTCTGCCACTTCACTATGTGATCCTTCAGACTTTTCCTCATGTAGTTGCTCAAGAACAGCTTGACCCTCACTCACAGCTTCCTGGCATTTACTATCTACTATACATCCTCTAACTAACTTACAAAGTGGTATAACACCACCCTCTAAGGTACCTTGTTCACGAGCGAAATCTAGATCTTTCCCTAATTTGTCCCAGCTAGGTATAGTAAGGCTGCCCGAAAACGCAAACCACGGTGCAGCAATATCTGTCTTCTGTAAAAATCTCTGTAAAGTACTACGTTTCACTTCTAGTCCCTTGGAACGTAACAGGCCATGTAGGACCAGGAGAAGCGGACTTGAAGATGTGGCACCCATGACACAACAAAAGACACACAAAAAACAAAAGTGAAAGTACACAGTGCAGCTGCAATAAAATGTAACGCTCTCTCTTGCTTTACAGAAGAGCTGCCCCGCTTTGATCGCGGATCCCACTTACCTGGGACTAATCCCCGCTTTGATCCTGGATCCCACTTACCTGGGACTAACCGGTGCACCACACCTGACTACTGAAAGTTCTGGTTCCCGGGTCTCGGCACCACTTGTCGCGACCCCTTGCCCGCAAGGAAGACGCAACTCAGAAATCTTCTTTCAGCAGTTTATTCAGGCCTTGATTAAAGTATCTTCTAGTGACCCCCCTCCTCCCGAGCGCCCAAGCACAGTATAATAAAGCCTCCCACATACCAATCTTAAGCCGCCACGTGGATCTTTCTCATAGGGTAGCAAGGGATAGCGTGCCATCTCTCCATAAAAGGAGTTGTTTACTACAGGCCACAGTGGAAGCCGGCGCCATCTTCTAATGGCGGCCACAATCTACAACAATGGCTTACCACATATGTTGATTTGCTAAAGGAGGCTATGATGTATATAAAGTCCCTGCACTCTCTAAAGATTGTATATAATATCTTCTCAAGTTGTTCTCGAGGCTCTTTGTTCTTTGCTCCTCTGAAGTGAGCTTTGAGCCCCAGCATGCTGGACCCCAATAAACCATTTGCTGTGGCATGAGACAATAGGTGCTTGGGTTTTCTCATGTCTCCAAATCATATAAAGAATCTATACCTGACAGTCAGTAAGCCTCAAATTGGAGAAGCAGTGCAGTATTAGCGGCAGGGCTATTTGATCACTCCTGAATCAAAGGAAGGGTGTTCAGGCCACCCAATGCCCTTCTGGACTTCAAATATTACCTAGATTTCTGTTTTCATACTTATATTTCACCAGTATATTCTTGTAAATATCGCAGGTTCCCAATACCTTAATTCATCCCACAGAATGATTCCTAAACCAAATCGAACCTGTTATTACCCTTAAACATGCAATATTTCCTCAATCTAACTTAACAGAAGAACAAGGATATTGTTGGTCTTACAATACAGGAATATAGGGGATCTTCCACCTGCTGAGAACCTCAAAGTTCCATGCAGAAATGATCCCTGAAGAAGATGTAGACACCTATGAAAGACCTGAGAGTGCAAAAGTCAACTTCCATGTAAAACAACCTGGTCAAAATGAAGGGATGTGTCTAAAAGCCTCTCTCTTCTTAATGTAGATTAAATCGACCAAACCAGGCCTGTGTGGAGAGCTGTTCCTGGGTGCCTATGGTTGATATACCATTCTATCTTGTGAAAGTGTCACAGGAAGTATTGGCAGCCTCCATCTCATGGAACCCTTGGAAGCAACTGTTAGGACAAAGTGGTTGCCAACGCAGTGACCTCATTCAGTTCGTGAAGGAAGTGACCTATCACACTTCCTTGGTGATGGAACTCTCTGAACTCGGGATCCAGGAAGCCAGGCACCCAGAGCCAGTCCCAGTCCCAGTTCCAGTGGTCTCACTTGTTTGGATTTACCAAGGACAGAGTCAGTCTTTCTTAGTACCTACTGAAGTGAGAATGGCCAAATGCCAGGAGAGCTCTGAAGAGGGGCCTTTTCTGAGAAAGCAGATAGTGGCTCAACCATGGCTCCTGACAACTTCACAGAGTTGGCAAAGAAGACCAGTTCTGAGATAGGACAGGCCATTTTGGTGGAACATAGTATGGCCCAAAAATCAGAGGAAACTCAGGATACTCACAGACATACTTGGGGGAAGGAGGTTCCATTGTGGGTGTCGGTGTGAGTTTGTGGTTTTGTCTCATGTTCTGAGAATAGGTAGGAAAGGCGGTTTGTTTGTTTGGACTGGAATGTTTCTAGAAAGTCGTTTGACAATGCGAGTGTTTCTATGTCTGTGTATCCCACTGAATCTGTTTATGTAGACATTTGAAAAGCGAATGCATCAATGGTTGTGTCCTGTCTAGTAGAAAGCTTCCCCGCATTCATCTTGCCAAATTAAAGAATCAAGAGCTGCTTGCCTTATGGATGGGCAATACCTATTATCTTCCTAACTTCCTCTTTTCTTCCTGAATACTGGCCACTCTCCAGAATAGCCTCATGGTATTATTTCCAAGATATGTACCACCTCCAAGCTCTGTGACAAGATCATATACTGGATAGCTGAAGGGAATGAGAGCATCTCAGAAAACTCAGATATCAGTGCAACCACTAAAGTCTCAGTGGAGAAACACTACTTTGGACTTTTGTTCTGTTGTCCTGAATGTCAGGAAGGTGTTTGCCTCAGGCCACCCCTGTGTGAAACCTGAAGAAATCAATTTTTAAATGGAAAAGGATGGGCGTCACCTGTGGCTCTTTGCTTAATTGCTTTGGAAATGGATGTGGCTGAATCAGCCTCTTTGCCCTGTGTGAGGCAGTGGCTTAGATTCTCAGCACCTGATGGATCTAAAGAAAGTTTCCAAGTGTGCATCCAAAACCAAAATGGCCAAAAGAGCAGTCATTTTGGATGAAGTCTCTCGCCTTCCTCTGTAAGCTTCCTGACCTCCATCAAGTGAGAATAGGGATCCGTTGGGTCAAACCAGTTCTTCAAAGCTCGGCAGAGGCTAGCCAATAGGTGCTTGGGTTTTCTCAGGACACCAATTCACATAAAGAATCTATACCAGACAGTCAGTTGGCCTCAAACTGGAGAAGCAGAGCAGTATTAAGAAGGGCTATTTGATCACTCTTGGTTCACAGGAAGGGTGTCCAGGCCACCCTGACTTTAGGCAAATGAGGGGCAAGGGAGCTTATTTTGTACACTGTCTTGGGCTGCGCCCGTCATGGAAACCTCTAGCCAGAGGTTATTCAGAGTGTCTATGTTGAAGAAGATGAGGGCCATGTGGGAGTGTTTTGGTTTTAATTGTGGTCATTTGTTGGTGGTTGGAAGAGAATCCTGGGTCCACCTGGGCTGGAATTCTGGTGTGATGCCCCTTAAAGACTGAGTTCTGGAACTGAACTCAGAGAAGTATTGCCATTAATTGTGTTGGGATTTTAGGCGGCCATGCATGAGAGTCGCCTTTGGAAACTGAGATCTAAGCCTGGGGTGGCTATTCACCAAGCACTGTCAATCTCAGCCAGGACATCACATGATTTTATTATGAAAGACTTGGCAGCCATTGTTGACAGTCAAAACACACATGGACCTCACATTGTAGACCTCAATGGTCCTGGCTTCATGTGGCCTTTTGGCCACACTTTGGGAAGCCTTGCCTCTGAGAATTCTCGAGAGGTTTCCTTGAAATGTGCTTCCTAAAAATTTAATGGTTCCTGAATGAATTGAAACCCACAGTTTCTCCAACTTCATCCTTGAAAAATTTCTAGATAAATACCATGAAATTTTTGAAATTTCCATGACCAGGTGGCACTGGAGAACCTTTGGATGTCCTGTTGCTGATCAAGAGTGTACCAGACAGTGCCTTCCTTGACTGGGTTTCATGAAAATGGTGTAGAACAGAGCTGCCAGTTTGGTGGAGCCTGCTTAGTAGTGGGCCCAGAGCTGTGGTGTGCAGTTGTGTGATAAAACATCTGTGGTGGGGTCATGTGGATCTTACTTCGGCTTCCAAATGCTTGTGATTGACATGGTGCAGCCAGCAGACTTTTGTATATTAAGCCATCTTGTTAGATGGAGAGTTTTCAGGGCAATGTTCAGAATCAAGTTGCTACGGTCAAGGGGGCAAGCAATGTGGCATAGAAGCCTGATTGGTGCATTCTCCATCAGACCCTTACCCACCACACGTGACAGAACTCCCTCCAGCACTGTGTTCCAGTTGAACTCCTTGTATTTTGTGAAGCAAATACCAAACTCCCAGTGCAGCAACAAGAAACACAACAAAATTGGAGAATGACCAATTGGATTCACAGTCTACACGGAAAGATTCTTAGACCCCAGTGGCCACAGCTTACCCACAAAGAGAGAATTCAGCACTGCTGCCTCATGTTCATTGGAAAATAAGAAACCATGTCCTCCATGTAACATAGATGCATACACAGCTTTGATGATCTCACTACAAAGGAAGCTAAAGCTCCTGAAAACAACATATATTTCAAGTGTACAATCTCAAAGACAGTTTCCCAGATGTCTTGAGTCCTGCACACTTCCATGTTTGTGGAGTGTTTACAGTCTCCATTACTTTTGGAAACTCCTCTACCACCTCCAGTGTTGTGAACTCCCGAGCATTTTCCATTCCAGATATGTATTCATAGATTTTCTAACTCTTCTCCTCTAATTGTATCTTAATTGGGGCGAAGGTAATGTCAAGGCATTGTTCTGGATGAGAGTGGGAAGATTTTTTTGTAGCACATATTTGCATACACATTGGATTCATTTTCCAATTATTAATTCAAAATACTTAATCCCTCATAGTAACCCACTCCCTACTAGACTCTGACTACAAATCCTAATATGATGGATAAAAATAGACCAAACCAAATTGAAATACAAGCAGTTCAGAGGACGCCAGGTGTACATTTGGACGTTCCTTTTGCATTATATATGGTAGGAGTTTTAAATCTAGTGAATTTTTTGTTGAAACACTTCTCCATGTGTTTTTAAAGTTAACAAATATGTGAATTCATGTCTCCATTTCTCTGTAGCCTAATCAGCACATATATTTTTATATGCACATATGGAATCCTACCTGGTACCACACGTACATTCTTGTGAGGTGGCTGACTTGGCAGATACAAATTGTAAGAAGAGATCACTCCTGTTAAACACTGTTGGAACTGAAAATTCAACCTATGAGTGAGTATCCTAGCTGAACAACATTATACATAAATTCATGTTCAGTAAAATGAATATTTTTAGATCTGTGGATGATATATATTTCATGGTGAATTTCATTTGGCTTGTATATTAATACTTTTTAATTTCTGTGTGTGTATTTTAATGTCTGTATATATATATTTTTTTTTCCAGAGTTTTCAAAATATGAAATAAATATATCTTATTATGTACTCCCTAAATTCATTAATATTTAAGTGCGTATTTATAATCAACTTTTCATAAGATTATTCTAAGACATATTCATCCTCCTGAAATACGTGTTTGTTTCCTAGTACTGAAAACTAAGTTCAGTGAATTGTGCATACATATCCTAATATTTTTACACTAATTGACCCAGGTTAATATAAATGCAAGTAGATTCCTATGGGACATGATGTGTATTTTGACGTTCATTTTTTTTCAACACTTGTACATTACTATTTCCTCAGTTTATGCACATCATAAGATATATATTTCATCCACAAGTTCACAAATTTAAAGGCTTTTGTTTCACTTTCAATCACTTCCTGCTTCAGAACACTTGTATTCCTCCAGGTTACATGACTGGTTTTTCATGAGACTTCATTCCAAACACATTATTTTCGATTTCCACAATTACCTTTGAAGCAAAACTCACACATTCTTCATGATAAACCATAACCCTAATATTACCATTAGATGTATAACTGGTTTGAATGAATGGATATATATCAATGTAACGTTTCCTGTATATTTTCAGATATCAACTCGAACCATTATTTAAGTTGGAACCAGTTATATTATTTATTTACATTATGGTCTATTCATGCATTATTTCTATATTCATAGACACAGTGTACACCTATTTGTATTCAAAATACTAATTTACACGTCTTCAAAATACTGTTCCTAGAAATGGTGAAAGAAATACTCATGTCACCTGATCTACATATACATTTTATCACAGTAATATTCTGGAAACAAAAAGCAAATGTCACACTTCTGATTGTACTAAAGCCTAAATGGAAATTGAACATGGATTACTAAAATCATCCATGTCCAGGTTGCCTATTGCTCTCAAATGTCGATCCTATTGGTGACTACATATTTGTTTCTTTCTAAGATTATATATTCAACCTCAAACCTGTTGAAAATGTCTAATCCTATTACTCACCTTATACTTTGCCTGATTTCCTAATGTCTCTATTGATATATATTTTCCCCAGTTCATCATTGTGACTGCCTCTTAACATGTGCTGATATTTACATTCACTCTCTACATGAAACCCTATTGCTAAAGACCATTTTGTCCAAATCCTATACTCACTCATCTTTCTAAAACTACCGACTATCTTTCTAATCCTACCAACTATCCCTTTTTGACTGCATGTTCTCTTCGACATTCAATCATCCAAGGTACAATGTCCTATACCATTGTATATTGATTTATCTGAGACATCTGTGCAGAAATTAATTCAAAGCTAAGTATCCCAATCAAGGGCACAATGCCCTTCTGGGCATCAAATCTTACCTAGATTTCTGTTTTCATATTTATATTTCAACTGTATATTTTGTAAATATCGCATGTTCCCATTACCATTATTCATCCTGCAGAATTATTCCTAACCCAATCGAACATGTTGTTAACCCTAACCATACACTGTTCGCTCAATCTAACTTTACAGAAGAGCAGGGAAAGAGTTGATCTTCCAATACTGGATTGTAGGGTATCTTCCATCTGATGAGAACCTCAAAGGTCCATGCAGAAATGATACGTGGAGAAGAAGAAGGCAGCTATGAAGGACCTGAGAGAGCAAAAGTCATTTTCAATGTTAAACAACCGGGTCAGGATGAAGAGATGTATCTGAATCAGCCTTTCTCTTCTTAATGTAGAGAAGATGGACAAAACCAGGCCTGTGAGAAGAGCTGTTCCCGGGTGCCTATTGTTGATATACCATTCTAACTTGTGAAACTGTCACAGGAAGTACGGGCAGTCTCCATCTACTGGGACCCTTAGAAGCAAATATCAGTACACACTTCCTTGGTGATGGAACACTCTGAACTTGGGATCCAGGAAGCCAGGCACCCAGAGTCAGTCCCAGTCCCAGTCCCAGTGGTCTCAAATGTTTGGATTTACCAAGGACAGAGTCAGTCTTTGTTGGTACCTACTGAAGTCAGAATGGCCAAATGCCAGGAGACCTCTGAAGAGGAGCCTTTTCTGAGAAAGCAGGTAGTGGCTCAACCATGGCTCCTGACAACTTCACAGAGTTGGTGAAGAGGACCAGATCTGAGACAGAACAGGCCATTTTTGGGGAACATAGTATGGACCACCAGTCAGAGGACACTCAAGATATTCACCAACATACTTGGGGGAAGGAGGTGCCGTTGTGGGTGTTGGTGTGAGTTTGTGGTTTTGTCTCTTTTCTGAGAATAGGTAGGAAAGACTGTTTGTTTGTTTGGACTGGAATGTTTCTAGAAAGTCGTTTGACAACGTGAGTGTTTCTATGTCTGTGCATTCCACTGTATCTGTGGTTGTAGACATTTGAAAAGCGAATGCATCAATGGTTGTGTCCTGTCTAGTAGAAAGCTTGCCAGCATTCATCCTGCACAATTAAAGAATGGAGAGAGGCTTGCCTTATGGATGGGCAACACCTACTATCTTCCTAAGTTCTTGTTTTCTTCCTGAATACTGGCCACTCTCCAGAATAGCCTCATGGTTTGGTTTCCAAGATATGTACCACCTTCAAGATCTGTTACATGGCCATGTACTGGATAGCTGAAGAGAATAGAAGCATCTCAGAAAACTCACATATCAGTGTGACCATTAAAGTCTCACTGGAAAAACACTGCATTGGGCCTTTTGCTTACCTATTGTTCTGTTGTCCTGAATGTCAGGAAGATCTTTGCCCCAGGCCACCCCTTTGTGAAGCCAGAAGAAAAGAGTTTTCAAATGGAAATGAATGGGCATCACCTGTGGCTCTTTGCTTAATTGCTTTGGAAAGATATGTGGCTGAATAAGCCTCTTTGCCCTATGTGAGGCAGTGGCTTAGATTCTCAGCACCTGATGGATCTAAAGAAAGTTTCCCAGTTTGCATGCAAAATGAAAATGGCCAAAAGAGCAGTCATTGTGGAAGAAGTCTCTCGCCTTCCTCTGTAAGCTTCTTGACCTCCATCAAGTGAGAATAGGGATCCTTTGTGTCAAATCAGTTTTTCAAAGCCCTACAGAGGCTAGCACATAAGGGCTTGGGTTTTCTCATGACACCAATTCACATAAAGAATCTATACCAGACAGTCAGTAGGCCTCAAGTTAGAGAAGCAGAGCAGTATTAAGAGCAGGACTATTTGATCACTATTGGTTCACAGGAAGGGAGTCCAGGCCACCCTGACTTTAGGCAAATGAGGGGCAAGGGAGTTTATTTGGAAAACTGTCTTGGGCTGTGCCCCTCATGGAAACCTCCAGCCAGAGGCTATGAAGAGTGTCTATGTGGAAGAAGATGAGGGCCATTTGGGAGTGTTTTGGTTTTAATTGTGGTCATTTGTGTGGTGGTTGGAAGAGATGACTAGGTCCACGTGGCTTGAACTCTGGTGTGATTCCCCTTACAGACTGAGTTCAGGAACTGACCTCAGAGAAGTATTGCCATGAATTGTGTTGGGATTTTAGGAGACCACACATGAGAGTTGCCTTTGGAAACTGAGATCAATGCCCAGGGTGGCTTTCCGCAGAGCATTGTCAATCTCTGCCAGGGCATCACATTATTTTATTCTGAAAGACTTGGCAGCCATTGTTGACAGTCAAAACACACATGGGCCTCACATTGTAGACCTCAATGGGCCTGGCTTCATGTGTCCTTTTGGCCACTCTTTGGGAAGCCTTGCCTCTGAGAGTTCTCCAGAGTTTCCTTGAAATGTGCTTCCTCAAACATTAATGGTTTCTGAATGAATTGAAACCCACAATTTCTCCAACTTCATCCTTGAAAAATGGCTAGATAAATAGAATGAAATTTTTGAAATTTTCATGACCAGGTGGCACTGGAGAACCTTTCAATGTCCTCTTACTGATGAAGTGTGTACCAGACAGTGCCTTGATTGACTGGGTTTCATGAAAATGATGTAGAACAGAGATGCCAGTATGTTGGAGTCTGCTGAGTAGTGGGCCCAGAGCTGTGGTGTGCAGGTGTGTGATAAAACATCTGTGGTCGGGCCATGTGTATCTGACATTGACTTCCAAATGGCTTGTGGCTGACATTGTGCAGCCAGGAATCACTTATATGTCTGATAACTCTCCATATAAGGCATCTTGTTATATGGAGATGTTTCAGGATAATGTTCAGAATCAGGTGCTATGGTCAAGGGGACAAGCTATGTGGGATAGAAGCCTGGTTGATGCATTCTCCTGCAGACCCTGATCTATTTCATGTGACAGAACTCTCTCCAGCACTGTGTCCCAGCTGAATTCCTTGTATTTTGTGAAGCAAATAACAAACTCCCAGTGCAGCAGCAAGAAACACCATGAAAAGTGGAGGATGACCAAATGGCTTCACAGTCCACACGGGGAGTCACTTAGCCTTCAGTGGCCACAGTTTACCTACAAAGAGTGAATTCAGCACTGCTGCCTCATGTCCTTTGGAAAATAAGAAACCATGTCCTCCACGTCACATAGATGCAGATCCAGCTTTGATGGTCTCATTAGAAAGAAAGCTAAAGCTCCTGACAACAACATATATGTCAAGTGCCCATCCTCAGAGGCAGTTTCTAAGGAAGTCTTTAGGCCGGCAGAGCTGCATGTTTGATAGCGTTTACCTATTAGACCAGGATGCAAGAAAAGACCACTGACTCCAATTAAAATCAAGTTAAAGCAAGCTTATAATTTCCACTGCCCAGGTGGCCTCTCCCTCCCAAAACAGTGGGAACAAGACATCCACCCAAATTTCCTACAGCCCAGGTTTATAACCCAGAATTTTACACTACAGTCAATCAAATATCAGAACTCTGACAAGCATCACACTAATCGTAGTTTATATATATATATATATATATATATATATATATATATATATATATATATATATATATATATATATATATCTTTTTTTTTTTTTGCTGGCCCCAACATCAGAATTTATGAAAACCATTAGAACCTCAGAGAGGGCCATTGTCTGGCCAGGGAAGGCCAATATTTATGAGGTGTCAATAAAGTTTCATAGAGGGCTGTTCCTGGTCAAAGTGGCAGGCATGGGTGAGTTCAAGGCCATGGGCAGGCATTCCAAGCAGGTTCAGAATTTGGTGTAATTTATAGTTAAGCCAAAATTTTCTTTTCATGGCTTTGTGGCAAGATGGATCCAAATTTTAATAAAAGATCAGGTTGGGTCTATCATTCCCCCCTTTTCTAATGTGTCCCTTTCAAATCTTTGATAGGGTAGTGGAAGAGCACTGAGGGAATTTTAATACCTCACGTAACAGTCTCCATATTTTTTGAACTCACACAAAACCAGTCTCCCTGATTTTACCTGACTTAATTAATTACTTAAAATGAAAGTCTATCTATTTTTGGCTCCATTGTTGTAAGAAGAGAGTCGTCACTCATTTTGGCTTCTTCTGAGCTGAGAGAGGGTGACATGAGGGGGCACAGCATGAGGGATATGAGTTGCCTTTTAGAAGTCAATTCGGTTTGAAATCTGGTTGTGGTAGAACAGTTTGTAAAGTCATCTGGGGATGGGTTCTTCTATGAGAGAAACAAAAACCATGAGTACTGAATAAATGTTGCAGCAGCTGAAACATGTCACTGTATAGATGTCCCCTCATCTGTCTTCAATATCCCCAGTTATCAGGACTTTCAACTTAACATTTAGTGTCATAGTTGTTTCTCCCCATAAGATACAGTTTAATAATTTAATGTCATCTGATCTTGCAAATTCCTTTTACTAGTATGACCTCTGTGTGTAATAGAGAAACCTTTAATTCTGTTATTCAGGGCTGGATAATCGTACTAGCAAACACCAAGCCTACCTGTGTAGGTTAGGAATATCTGTAGGCCTTAAACAAAAAACTTCTGCCTCTGGTACCTCCTCTTGATAGTCTCTTTTTATACTCATCAGGCATTACTGTCTGAGAATCCTTCTTTGTAGCCTCCAGTCTTACTTATTTTGGGAGGCTACCATAAAGTGTATACGTTAAAATATTATTGTAACTATTATTTTTTAAAATGCCCAGGAATGGCTGTATTTTGGGTTTATCTGTCTTTGCTAAGAGTTTAAGATGAAGCAGTAAAACTGACTTTTGTTTCTATCTATTGTTAACAGTCAGTTGAGATTTTATGGGAGTCATTCCTGGGGAAACTTGAGAGCAGCTTCTCAGTTCTGCTAGTGCCATTTGCGCTAGTTGAGTCCAGGTCTTGCTTGACCATGTGCCTTCTCTCGGAAGCATCAGGAATATCTCCCTTCTCTGATGACTCTCTTCTTCGTAGAAAATGCACTGATTGGCTTTCTGTTCTCCAGTGGTCTCATTAATCTTCCTGATCAGGAGGTTATGTGGCTCAGAGTTGCAAAGTTCTTTAGAGAAGTCTCCTGTTCCCTGGATACAGACTGACTCAGAGGGCAAGAGCCAAATATTTGTTTTATTGTCCCTTTTCATTTAAATTAAATTTTAAATCCTAATCTTAAACATCCAGCAAATAAATTTTAACAGCCTTATATTAAGAGTACTGTGCTTTAATGTCTATAATTTAAAATTATTTATCTTTTTATTATTTGGGATCTGTATTTTTCTGTCTGTCTTGTAGGTGATGACTTATTATCTTAAATTAACCAATATTGTGTTCTAAAAGCAACTCTTTTGTAAAACACTAACAGGGAATCTTTAGTTAACTTATAAGGAAATTCAAAATAAAATTAACAAGAGTAAAAATACTTAGTTCGTGTAATAGCTACCCTGAATTTTAGGCTGAGTTATACATTATATCCCCTTTTTGAGATCCTAGTAATCTTGACAGAAAAACATAACGTTAAATTAAATAACATCTGACCTACTGCTTTCGTAGTTATTCTCACATGTTGTAAGATGAGACACAGAGCCTTATCTCAGGTAAGGCAGGGCTGTATATAAATCTTAAGTGTTTTACTTCTAAAGCTGATCTTTGTTTTTTAAATATCATTTTACACAGTTTACATAAATTGTTTGAGGTCACATGAATATTAGCTAACACCATATGATATCACATTTAAAACATGAATTAAAGAAAGGCTGAAAGTTTTTAACCTTTACATAGATTAGGCGCTCATTAACTTAAAAAATATATTTAAATTTTTTCCCAATGTAAAAAGTAACATAAAACTTTATATATCTTATTGACAACAAGTAAATAAATCCCCAATATATATATATATATATATTTTACCATACAACTTCAGAACACCAGCTTGATGAAATGCTCTTTTAAAGTTTCTACCTTACAGAATTGTATACCTGGAAGATATGAGCACATTAATAGCATCACAATGACATTGATGTTTTTACATTAACCAAGTTTAGCTTTTAAAGAAATGGCAGTAGAGTGCTCTAAAATAACAGTTCTTATTTAATCAGTTGTTTAATTTTTATGGTTGCTTGTTCTAGAAAAATAAAACTTTATAAACACAATGTTATGGGTAAACTTTTGTTTTAAGAAATTTGTGTCGCTTTATCACATGACTGATTTTTACAATCTTATACAGACTTTAGAACAAACTTATACAGACCTTACTAAATCAATCAGATATCTAACAAAAGTACTCATGAATGAGTAATCCCATATCAAATTTACTTCACTTATTTATCAAAATATTAGAGAAATGTATTGAACAGTGTAAACCATTTCTTTGTTAAAGGAAAAGTCCTAGAACCAAGGCATATTAGATATTTTATAGACATTAATATTTTATTAGATTTTTGAGCAGCTAGAAAAACTTGTAAGCTTAAATTTAAAGACATTTATTGTTATTTGCTTATCCAAATTTAAAGTGAATCATTTAAATCACATGAATTAAAGATCTTTGAATCCACTTTTTAAAATTTGTTTTTATGAGTGCTTTTTTTAAATGATCGCTCCTTATATATGTTAATTTGTATATCACATATATGATATACGAACATATGGATATATAGACATACAACACATAACAAAAGTGTGCACAAATAATAATAGTAAGGCCTTGTAGCTTTTCGCAGGTGAAATCTCCATTGCAATGTTTCAAAACTCCACTGTTGGTCAAATATAGAACTGATCAGAAAAATATTAACCTAGTTCTGTAGGATCAAAATAATGAGCTCAAAAAAAATACAGAATCTAAGGAAAAAAATGAGAGTCCTAGAAAAAATGACTGGCCAGTAATTAGTAAATACCATACGATATACCTTTTTTTTTCCCACTTAGACATCAGATCAGTCTCCTACTGAGTTTGCAGCCTTCTTTCATTTACATTTCAACATAAGTCCTGGCTGAGTTCTGGAAGGAGCTGGACAAAACTACTATTCTAAGCAGACACCTCAGGCCTAAGGCACTTTAACCATAATTTTCAGGTGAGGATGTTGAAAATTATGATACAATTTTAAGATACAATTCACAAAATTTTATACCTTAACATCTTTTTTTGTCAACAGATACCATACTATGATTTACTATCCTTGTCCAAATTAATGCACTGATACACACTGTGACATTTTCCCAGGCTACCCAATTAAAAATTGGTTAAAAAAAAGACTGAATGATTGGGAAGTTACTTGCCAACTTGGAAGTAGAATTCTTTAGTTTTCCATTTTAAGTATTTAATTTCTCTGGCATGAATTATCTGAAATCATAAACTAAAAAATTACCTAAACCCGACTTTTAACTTCAAGATTGTGCAATGCTTCAAAAACCCATTCAGATACCATATTGTTACAATAAAACATCATCCTTTAGACACACATTCAGCTAAGATCATTCCCAAGAAACAATTTATAATATCAACACATTATTGCACATGTCTTAAATGGCCAGAAACAAAGACAAAAGACAGACAGAAAGGAGCTCCAGACTATGGCTGACAGGACAGAAGCCTTTAAAACAGCAGAAAAGAGAAAAATCTCCTACACCAGTGGCACAATATATGTCCCCACAAGGGCATCAGATGTTTTCACAGAAGGGGAACCTGAAATGCAATATCAAAGGTCTCCATGGTGACTTTACTGCATTTACTGTCTCCTTTTTCTTTTTCTCTTTTTTAAGAAGACAGAGGTGGCATAATACTTACAGTGCAGGGAAGGAAGGAGGGAATTCACTGAAGCAACAGGACTTCGGCAGCTGCTGGGAGTCCCTCAGTCCCGTCTTTTACTTACAGGATTAGCTCCTCTGGTTCGGTTCCACCCCAAGAACGCTGAATCTCCTAACATTTCAGTAGTCAGCTCTCAAAAATTCCAGGGTCAGGGGCGGTATCAAAATTTGTAACTTAAATTTCGGTTCCGGACCTTGAAGCCAATTAATACCAATTTAATATAAGGACAGGGTTTGAGAAAAAGTAAAAGGGAGGTTTACTGCTTTGCTAACAAAGGAGAAAAACAGGGGACTTTGTCCAAAGTTGTGACTCTCTTGATCTGGAGGGACAAGGGATTTTAAAGGAGTTTCACTTGTTAACCTGGGAGATACTCAGTTATTAGGTCCCCAGCAGGCATTGCCCTCTGCCGTGGGTGTGCTCCAGACAGCCAGCTAGGGGCTTCTCTCATCCTGCTTAACAAAGGCGGGTATAGTGCATCACATTTCTTTAAAACACAGTCCAAAGGGGTGTCAGGCTTACATGATTTATTACCCATTTTCAAGTCCAATATTTTTAAGTTTTTACCACAGAAATCACACAACAAAACGCACAAAAACAAACAAATAAAAAACATTTAGAACACAGAACAAAACACACACACAAAAAAAAACAGAAACTCAGCAAATAAACAGAAAACCAGAGGAGCAATGCAGCGTCTTGCTAAAGCTCCGGGGTAGGAGCTCCTGCATGCCAGTCGGCACCTCTCTACACTTTCAGAGGTATTCCCTACAGAACAGAACAGAGGAAAGAAGGATTCCTATTACTGTCCCAGACAGGAGTATATGTGAGCCTTCCCAGGCCACCTCTCTGTCATCAGAAGAGTACTCCCTTAACCGGATATCAGATGTTATAAAGGCGCCTCTTACCTATGAAGGCCTCTTCCACCAGGTGCTTGATAATAGTTTTAGTGCGATGGTTCACTGCAGTGATCCACGGACTGAAGGCTCATTCCAAGGTTTTGGAACTTGGCTCTCCAGCCCGGAGTCCTGGAGGATAGGCCAGCTTCAGAATTTCCAGCAGTCTGGCTTTGTGATCTGGTCGGGTCATGTTGCTGGGGAACTCCAAAATGTTAGTCCAGGACACAAGAAAAGACCACTGACTCCAATTAAAATCAAATTAAGGCAAGCTTAATATTTCAAGCAGCCGGGCTGCCTCTCCCTCTCAAACTGGCGGGAACAAGACAGCAACCCCTCCTTTCCTACAGCCCAGCTTTATAGCCCAGAAAGTTACACAAAAGGAGGGTTACAGAAAACAGAACTTTGACAAGCATCACACTAATTGTAGTTTACATTTTTTTTTCTGGCCCCAGCATCAGAAATTATGAGGACCATTAGAGCCTCTGAGAGGGTCGTTGTCTGGCCAGGGAAGGCGAATATTTATGAGGTGTCATTAAAGTTTCAGAATGGGCTGTTATCTGGTCAGAGAGCCAGGCATGGGTGAGTTCAAAACATGGTCAGGCATTCTAAGCAGGTTCAGAATTTGCAGTAATTTATACTAAAGCAAAAATTATCTTTTCATGGCTTTGTGGCAAGATGGCTCACAATTTTAATGAAAGATCATGTTGGGTGATCAACCCTGTCCCTTACTTTTGGAAAATCCTCTACCACCTCCAAGGTTGTGAACTCCTGAGCATTTTCCATTCCAGATATGTATTCACAGAATTTCTAACTCTTCTTCTCTAATTGTGTCTTACTTGGGGCGAAGGTAATGTCAAGCCATTGTTCTGGATGAGAGTGGGAAGAATATTGTGCAGCACATAATTGCATACACATTGGATTCACTTTCCAATTTTCCAATTGAAATACTGAATTCCTGACAATAACCCATACCCTTCTAGACGCTAACTACAAATACTAATATGATGGAGAAAAATAACCCAAACGGAATTGAAATATAAGCAGTTCAGAGGAGGCATGGTGTATATTGGACTTGCCTTTTGCAAGATAAATGGTAGGTGTTATAAATCTAGTCATTTTTTAATTGAAATTGTTTTATATGTGTATTAAAGTTAACAAATATGTGAATTCCTATCTCCCTTTCGCTGTAACCTACTCAGCACATTAATTTTTATATGCACATAGAGAATCCTACCTGATATCACACGTACATTTTTGTGAGGTGCCTGACATTGCAGATACAAATTGTGAGAAGAGATCACTCCACCTAAACGCTGTTGGAACTGAAAATTCAAGCTAATGGTGAGCTTCCTAGTTTAATAACATTATACATAAATCCATGTTCAGTAAAATGAATATTTTTGGATCTGTGGATGATATATATTTCATGGTGAAATTCGATTGGCATATATAATTCTACTTTTGAATGTCTTTGTGTGTGTTTGTGTGTGTGTGTGTATATATACACACACACACACACACAAACACACAATATATAAATCTCTAGATTTTTCAAAATATGAAATATATGTGTCTTATATACACTCCCTAAATTCATTCATGTTCATGTATGTGGATTAATATTCAACTTTTCACAAGATTATTCTCAGAAATATTCATCCACCTGAAATACATATTTGTTCTCTAGTACTGAAAACTAACTTCAGTGAAAGGTGCAAACAAATCCTAGTATTTCTACATTAACTGACCTAGTTTAACATCAATGCAAGTAGATTCCTATGGGACATGATGTGTATTTTGACATTAATTATTATTCAACACTGGCACATTACTATTTCTTCAGTTTATACACATCATAGGATATATATTTCATCCACTACTTAGCAAATTTATAGGCATTTGTTTCACTTTCAATCACTTCTTGCTCCAGAACACATGTATTTCCCTATGTTTCTTGACTGGTCTTTTCATGAGACTTTTTTTCAAATATATTATTTTCGATTTCCATGATCAATTTTTAAGCAAAACTCACACACCCTTCATGATAAAACATAACCCTAAGATGACCATTAGATATATAACTGGTTGGAATGATTGATTGTGTATCATTATAACATTTCTTATATATTTTCAGATATCCATTCAATCCATTATTTAAAGTGCATCCAGTTATATTATTTATTCCCAGTATGGTCTATTCATGCGTTATTGCTATATTCATAGACAGAGGGTATACCTATTTGTACCCCAATACAAATTTATATGTTCTCAAAATATTGCTCCTGGAAATGGTGGAAGAAATACTCATGTCACGTGATATACATATACATTTTATCACAGAAATATTCTGGACACAAAAAGCAAAGGTCACACTTTCAATTGTACCAAAGCCTAAATGGAAAGTGAGCATGGATTACTAAAAACATACATGTCCAGGTTGCCTAATGCTCTCAAATGTCAATCCTATTGGTGACTACATATTTGTTTCTTTCTAAGATTATATGTTCAACCTCAAGCCTGTTGAAAATGTCTAATCCTATCACTCACTTTGTACTTTGCTTGATTTCCTAATGTCTTTATTGATATCTGCTTTCCCTCATATTTTTCCCAGTTCATCATTATGACTGACTCTTCACATGTGCTGACATTTACACTCACTCTCTAACCAAAACCCTATTGCTAAAAAACTTTTTGTCCAAATCCTATACTCACTCTTCATTCTAAACCTAACGAGTACCTTCCTCATCGTACTGAATATCGCTTTTTGACTGGATGTTCTCTTCAACATTCAATCATCCAAGGTACAAGGTCCTATGCCATTGTATATTGATTTATCTGAGACAACTGTGCAGCACATAACTCAAAGCTAAGAATACCACTTAAGGGTCCAATTCCCTTCTGGGCTTCAAATCTTTCCTAATTTTCTGCTTTCATACTTATATTTCACCTATATACTCTTGTAAATATCGAAGGTTGCCAATACCATTATTCATCTCGCAAAATGATTCATAACCCAAATCAAACATGTTATTAACCCTAAACATACACTGTTCCCTCAATATAACTTACAGAAAAGCAGGGCAGAGTTGGTCTTACAATATAGGAATGTAGGTGATCTTCCACCTTCTGAGAACCTCAAAGATCCATGGAGAAATGATCCTTGGAGAAGATTTATGCAGCTATGTAGGACCTGAGAGAGCAATAGAAATCTTCCATGGCAAACAACCTGGTCAGGATGAATTGATGGGTCTAAATCAGCCTCTCTCTTCTTATTGTAGAGAAGTTGGAAGAAACAAGGCCTGTGTGGAGAGCTGTTCCCGGGTGCCTAAGGTTGATATTCCATTCTAAATTCTGAATGTGTCACAGGATGTTGGGGCAGCCTTCATCTCATGGGAACCTTGGAAGCAACTGTTAGGACAAAGTGGTTTTCAAGGCAGTGACCTCATTCAGTTCCTGAAGGAAGTGACCTCTTCTCACTTCCTTGGTGATGGAATTCTCTGAACTTGGGATCCAGGAAGCCAGGCACCCAGAGCCAGACCCAGTCCTAGTCTCATTGGGCTAACTTGTTTGCTTTTCCCAAGAACAGAGTCAGTCTTTCTTGGTACCTACTGATGTGAGGATGGCCAAATGCCAGCAGATCTCTGAAGAGGTACCTTCCCTGAGAAAGCAGGTAGTGGCTCACCGCTGTCTCCTGACAACTTCACAGATTTGGCCAAGGAGACCAGATCTGAGACAGGACAGGCCATTTCGGGGGAACATAATATGGCCCACCCGTCAGAAGACACTCTGGATAGTCACAGACCTACTTGGGGGAAGGAGGTGGCTTTGCCGTTGTGGGTGTGAGTTTGTGGTTTTTTTCTCATGTTCTGAGAATAGGTAGGAAAGGCGTTTTTTTTTTTTTTTTGGTGTGGAGTGGACTGTTTCTAGTAAGTCCTTTGACATTGTGAGGGTTTCTATGTCTGTGTATCCCACTGTATCTGTGGTTGAAGACATTAGAAAAGAGAATGCATCAATGGACTTGTTTTCTCTAGTAGAAAGCTTCCCCACATTAATACTGCCCAATTGATTAATGGACTTCACTTTGCCTTATGGATGGGCAACACCTACTGTCTTCTTAAGTTACTCTTTTCTTCGTGAATTCTGGCCACTCTACAGAATACGCTCATGGTTTTGTGTCCCAGATATGTAACACCACAAGGCTCTGTGACATGGCCATGTACTGGATAGCTGAAGAGAATGAGAGCATCTCAGAAAACTCAGATATCAGTGTGACCAGTAAAGTCTCAGTGAAGAAACCCTTCTTGGGCCATTTGCTTACTTCTGATTCAATTACCCTGAATGTCAGGAAGGTCTTTGCCTCATGCCAACCCTTTGTGAAGCCTGAAGAAAACTGTTTTCATATGGAAATGAATGGGCTTCATCTGTGGCTCTTTGCTTAATTGCTTTGGAATGGGATGTGTCTGAATCAGTCTCTGGTCCTTGTGTGAGGCTGTGAGTTAGATTCTCAGCACCCAATGGATCTGAATAAAAATCCCATGTGCTTCCCAAACCGAAATGGCCAAAAGAGAAGTCATTGTGGATGAATTTTTTTGCCTTCTTGTTTTAGGTTCCTGACCTCCATCAAGTGAGAATAGGGATCCTTTGGATTAAATGAGTTCTTCAAATCCATGCAGAGGCTAGACCATATTTGCTTGCGTTTTCTCATGACTCCAAATCACTTAAAGAATCCATACCTCACAGCCAGTAGGCCTCAAATTGGAGAAGCGGAACACTTTAACAGCAGGAATATTTGATCACTCCTGGTTCACAGGAGGAGTGTCCAGGCCACCATGATTTTAGGCAAATGAGGGGCAAGTGAGCTTATTTTGGACATTTTCTTAGGCTGTGCCCCTCATAGAAATCTCCAGCCAGAGGTTATGATGAGTGTCTTTATGGAAGAAGATGAGGGCCCTGTGGGAGTGTTTTGATTTTAATTGTGGTCATTTTTGTGGTGGTTGGAAAGAATGACTGGGTCCACCTGAGCTTGAACTCTGGTGTGATTCCCCTTAGAGACTGAGTTCTAGAACTGAACTCAGAGAAGTATTGCCATGAATCGTGTTTAGATTTTAGAAGGCCATGCATGAGACTCACCCATGAAAACTGAGATCTAGGCCCAGGGTGTCTTTCCACAAAACAATGGGAATCTCAGGCAGGATATCACATGATTTTATTCTGAAAGATTGGCAGGTATAGTTGAGAGTCAAAACACACATGGACCTCACATTGTAGACCTCAATTTGCCTGGCTTCATGTGACCTTTTGGCAACTCTTTGAGAAGCCTTGCCTGTGAGTGTTCTCCAAAGCTTTCATTGAAATGAGCTTTCTCAACACTTAATGGTTCCTGAATGATTTGAAACCCACAGTGCCTCCAACTTAATCTTTGAAAAATGGCTAGATAAATACCATGAAATTTTTGAAATTCCCATGACCAGGTGGCACTGGAGAAACTTTGGAAGTCCTGTGGTTGATCATGTGTATACCAGAGAATGCCTTGTTTTACTGGGTTTTATATAAATGGTGTAGAACAGAGATGCCAGTAATTAGTATCCTGCTGAGTAGTGGGCCTAGAGCAGTGGTGGGCAGGTGTGTGATAAAACACCATGGTGGGGCCATGTGGATCGGCCATTGGCTTCCAAATGGATTATGACTGACATAGTGCAGAAATCAGACACTTATATGTAAAGGCATTTTTTATATGGAGAGGTTTCAGGGCAATGTTCAGAATCAGTTAACTATGGTTATTGGGGCAAGCTATGTTGGATAGAAGCATGGTTGGTGCATTCTCCTGCAGACCCTGACCCACCACACGTGACAGAACTCCCTCCAGCACTGTATTCTAGTAGAACTCCTTGTATTTGGTGAAGCAAATACCAAATTCCCAGTGCAGCAGCAAGAAACACCACGAAAAGTGGAGGATGACCAAATGTCTTCAGAGTCCACACGAGGAGACACTTAGCCTCCAGTGGCCACAGTTTACCTACAAAGAGAGAATTCAGCACTGCTGCCTCATGGTCGTTGGAATATAAGAAACCATGTCTTCCAGGTCACATAGATGCAGACCCATCTTTGATGGTCTCACTACAAAGGAAGTTAAAGCTCATGACAACAACATATATTTCAAGTGCCCAACCTCAGAGGCAGTTTCCCAAGAAGTCTTAGGCCAGCAGAGCTCCATGTTTGTGGAGTGTTTACCCTGTTCTTTACTTTTGGAAACTCCTCTACCACCTCCGAGGTTGTGAACTCCCGAGCATATTCCATTCCAGATATGTATTCACAGATTTTCACACTTTTCTACTCTAATTGTGTCTTACTTGGGGCCAAGCTAATATCAAGGCATTGTTCTGAATGTGAGTGGAAAGATTTTTGTGTAACACATATTTACATACACATTCGATTCATTTTTCAATTTTCTATTTGAAATACTGAAGCCCTGAAACTAACACATACCCTACTATACTCTGACTAATAATTCTAATATGATGGTGAAAAATAACCCAAAAAGAATAGAAATACAAGCAGTTCAGTGGAGGCATGGTGTATTGTTACAATTGCCTTTTGCATTATATAGTGTAGGAGTTATAAATCTAGTCATTTTTTTTGTTGAAATAGTTCTACATGTGTTTTTAAAATTAACAAATATGTAAATTCCTGTCTCCCTTTCTCTGTAGCCAATTCAGCACATGTATTTTTATATGCACATATAGAATTCTACCTGGTACCACACGTACATACTTGTGAGGTAACTGAATTGGCAGATGCAAATTGTGAGAAAGGATAACTCCTCCCAAATGCTGTTGGAACTGAAAACTCAACCTATGGGTGAGCCTCGTAGTTGAATAACATTATACATTAATCCATGTTCAGTAAAATGAATATTTTTCGATCTGTGGATTATATATATTTCAGTGGCCCTATAGTGTGCTCTTTTTAGGTCTTTAGGGAATAGACCGAGTAGGGGAATAGCTGGATCAAATGGTGGTTCCATTCCAAGCTTTCCAAGAAATCTCCATACTGCTTTCCAAATTGGGCGCACCAATTTGCAGTCCCACCAGTAATGTACAAGAGTACCCTTTTCCCGACATCCTCGCCAGCACTTGTTGTTGTTTGACTTCCTAATGGCTTCCAATCTTACTGGAGTGAGATGGTATCTTAGGGTGGTTTTGATTTGCATTTCTCTGACTGCTAGAGATGGTGAGCATTTTTTCATATACTTGTTGATTGATTGTATGTCCTCCTCTGAGAAATTTCTGTTCAGGTCCTTGGCCCATTTGTTGATTGGGTTATTTGTTATCTCATTGTCTAATTTTTTTAGTTCTTTGTATATTCTGAATATTAGGGCTTTGTCTGAAGTGTGAGGAGTAAAGATTTGTTCCCAGGACGTAGGCTCAATATTTACCTCTCTTATTGTTTCTTTTGCAGAGAAAATCTTTTTAGTTTGAGTAAGTCCCATTTGTTGATTCTAGTTATTAACTCTTGTGCTATGGGTGTCCTATTGAGGAATTTGGAGCCCGACCCCACAGTATGTAGATCATAGCCAACTTTTTCTTCTATCAGACGCCATGTCTCTGATTTGATATCAAGTTCCTTGATCCACTTTGAGTTAACTTTTGTGCATGGCGAGAGAAAGGGATTCAGTTTCAATTTGTTGCATATGGATTTCCAGTTTTCGCAACACCATTTGTTGAAGATGCTAGCCTTCTTCCATTGCATGCTTTTAGCCCCTTTATCGAATATAAGATAGTTGTAGTTTTGTGGATTGGTTTCTGTGTCCTCTATTCTGTACCATTGGTCCACCCGCCTGTTTTGGTACCAGTACCATGCTGTTTTTGTTACTATTGTTCTTTAGTATAGTTTGAAGTCTGGTATAGCTATACCGCCTGATTCACACTTCCTGCTTAGCAATGTTTTTGCTATTCTGGGCCTTTTATTTTTCCATATGAATTTCATGATCGCTTTCTCTATTTCTACAAGAAATGCCATTGGGATTTTGATTGGCATTGCATTAAACCTATTGAGAACTTTTGGTAATATGGCCATTTTGATGATGTTAGTTCTACCTATCCATGAACAGGGTATATTTTTCCATCTTCTAAGATCTTCTTCAATTCTCTGTTTAGGGTTCTGTAGTTTTGAATGTATAAGTCTTACACCTCTTTTGTTAGGTTGATTCCCATGTATTTTATTTTTTCTGAGGATATTGTGAATGGGGTGCTTGTCCTCATTTCCATTTCAGAGGATTTGTCGCTGATATACAGGAATGCCTTTGATTTATGCATGTTGATTTTATATCCTGCCACTTTGCTGAATTCATTTATTAGCTCTAATAGTTTCTTTGTGGACCCTTTTGGCTCTGCTAGGTATAGAATCATGTCATCTGCAAATAGTGATAATTTGAGTTCTTCTTTTCCTATTTTTATGACTTTAATTTCTTTCGTCTAATTGCTCTGGCCAGTGATTCGAGAACTATGTTGAACAGAAGTGGTGAGAGAGGGCATCCCTGTCTTGTTCCAGATTTTAGAGGGAATGCCTTCAGTTTTTCTCCATTCAGAATGATGCTAGCCTGAGGCTTAGCATAGATTGCTTTTACAATATTGAGGTATGTTCCTGTTATCCCTAGTTTTTCTAGAGTTTTGAACATAAAGGGATGCTGTACTTTGTCGAATGCTTTTTCCGCATCTATCGAGATGATCATATGGTTCTTATTTTTAAGCCTATTGATGTGGTGAATAACATTAATTGATTTCCATATATTGAACCAACCTTGCATCCCATGGATAAATCCTACCTGATGATGGTGCACAATTTTTTTCATATGTTTTTGTATCCGGTTCGCCAGAAGTTTATTGAGGATTTTTGCATCTAGGTTCATTAGAGATATTGGTCTGTAGTTTTCTTTCTTTGGAGTGTCTTTGTCTGGTTTAGGAATCAGGGCGATGTTGGCCTCTTAGAATGAATTTGGAAGTTCTCCCTCTTTTTCATTTTCCTGAAATAGCTTGAAAAGTATTGGTATTAGTTCCTCTTTAAAGGTTTTGTAAAACTCTGCTGTATACCCATCCGGTCCTGGGCTTTTCTTAGTTGATAGTCTTTTGATGGTTTCTTCTATTTCCTCAATTGATATTGGTCTGTTTAGGTTGTCAATATCCTCCTGACTCAATCTGGGCAAATCATATGACTTAAGAAATTTATCGATGCCTTCACTATCTTCTATTTTATTGGAGTATAAGGATTCAAAATAATTTCTGATAATCTTCTGTATTTCTGAAGTGTCTGTTGTGATATTGCCTTTTTCATCCCATATGCTAGTAATTTGAGTTCTCTCTCTTCTTCTCTTCGTTAGCGTGGCTGAGGGTCTGTCAATTTTATTTATTTTTTCAAACAACCAACTTTTAGTTTTGTCAATTTTTTCAATTGTTTCTTTTGTTTCAATTTCATTAATTTCAGCTCTGATTTTAATTATTTCTTGTCTTCTACTTTTTTGCCGTTGTTTTGCTCTTCTTTTTCTAGGACTTTGAGTTGAAGTATTAGATCATTTATTTGTTGTTTTTTTTTCTTTTTTTAAGGATTGAACTCCAAGCAATAAATTTTCCTTTTAGAACTTTTTTCAATGTGTCCCATAGATTCCGACATGTTGTGTCTGTGTTTTCATTTATCTCTAAGAATTTTTCAATTTCCTCCTTGATGTCTTCTATAACCCATTGATCATTCAGTAACCTATTTTTCATTCTCCAAGTGATGCATGATTTTTCCTTACTTCTTTTATCGTTGATTTTCAATTTCATTCCATTATGTTCAGATAAGATGCATGGTATTATCTCTACTCCTTTATATTGTCTAAGAGTTGCCCTGTGACATAATATAAAATCTATTTTTGAGAAGGATCCATGTGCTGCTGAGAAAAAAGTGTAACTGCTTGATCTTGGGAGGTATATTCTATATATGTCAATTAAGTCCAGGTTATTAATTATGTTATTGAGTTCTATAGTTTCCTTATTCAACTTTTCTTTGGAAGATCTATCCAGTGGTGAGAGAGGTGTGTTGAAGTCACCCATAATTATTGTATGGTGGTCTATTAGACTCTTGAACTTGAGAAGAGTTTGTTTGATGAACATAGCTGCACCATTGTTTAGGGCATATATATTTATGATTGTGATGTTTTGTTGGTGTATGGTTCCCTTGAGCTGTATGTAGTGTCCCTCTTCATCCCTTTTGATTAACTTTGGCTTGTAATCTATTTTATATGATATGAGTATGGACACTCCTGCTTGTTTCCAAAGTCCATATGAGTGATATGATTTTCCCCAACCTTTCACCTTCAGTCTATGTATGTCTTTTCCTATCAAATGCGTCTCCTGAAGGCAGCATATTGTTGGGTCTTGTTTTGTGATCCATTCTACTAGCCTGTGTCTCTTAATTGGTGAGTTTAAGCCATTAACATTTAGGGTTATTATTGAGATATGGGTTGTTCTTCCAGCGATATTTGTTTATTTATGTTCCTAAACATGGTTTGTTTTCCTCTTTGATAATCCCCAGCCTTTACTGTACTCCCTCCCGCTGTTGGTTTTCATTGATATTTTCCATTTCCTCTTCCTGTAATATTTTGCCGAGGATGTTTTGAAGAGATGGTTTTCTAGCTGCAAATTCATTTCACTTTTGTTTATCGTGGAAGGTTTTAATTTCATCTTCCATACTGAAGCTTAATTTTGCTGGATACACAATTCTTGGTTGGAACCCATTTTCTTTCAGTGTTTGAAATATGTTATTCCAGGATCTTCTAGGTTTCAGAGTCTGTGTTGAAAGATCAGCTGTTATCCTGATTGGTTTACCCCTAAATGTAATCTGCTTCCTTTCTCTTGTAGCTTTTAAAATTCTCTCCTTATTCTGTATGTTGGGCATCTTCATTATAATGTGTCTAGGTGTGGATCTCTTATGATTTTGCACATTCGGCATCCTGTAGGCTTCTAGGATTTGGGATTCTGTCTCATTCTTCAAGTCTGGGAAGTTTTCTCGTATTATTTCATTGAATAGATTGCTCATTCCTTTTGTTTGGACCTCTATACCTTCCTGTATCCCAATGACTCTTAAGTTTGGTCTCTTTATGTTATCCCATATTCTTGAATGTTCTGCTCATGGTTTCTTAACAGCTTTGCTGAGCTGTCTATGTTCTTCTCCAGTTGAAATACTTTGTCTTCATTGTCTGATGTTCTATCTTCTAAGTGTTCTACTCTGCTGGTAGTATTCTCAATTGAGTTTTTAAGTTGGTTTATTGTTTCCTGCATTTCCAGGATTTCTGTTTGTTTGTTTTTTATAACCTCGATCTCCCTGTATAATTGATCTTTTGCTTCTTGGATTTGTTTATGTAATTCTTTTTCGAAGTGGTTGAAGTGGTCTTTCATTGTCTGATTTTGCTGTCTAATGTCTTCCTTGAGACTCCAGATTATCTGAAGCATGTATATCCTGAATTCTTTATCTGACATTCCATCTGCTGCAGATATTACCTCTTCTAAAGTTGAGTTGACCTGCATTGCTTGTGGTCCTTTCTTTCCTTTTCTTTTATACTGATCGCGTTTCTTTCTGCTTGGTGAAACTGTTGTGTTATTGATTTTTCCCCCTATATATTTATATTGCTCTTGTATAGTTGCAAAGTTTCCCTCGCAGGCTTTGGCGGTGGTTCTGCCCCTCCTCCAATTGGGGCAATGTGCCTACCACGCCGGCAGGTCGCTGTGCCTGTACTTTCGGTCTGCCTGGTCACAGGTCCGCCTATCTTGCAGGCATGAGCAGCGGCTCTGCCCCTCCGCTGGCCGCTAGGCCTGTTCTGTCTGTCGTTTGCAGGTCTGACTACCTAACAGGCACTGGTGGCGGCCCTGCCCCTCCTCCAACGGGGGTGATGTGTCAGACGGGCCACTGGGCCTGTTTTGTCAGTGGTCACGGTACCGCCTACCTTGCAGGTGCGTGGGGCAACAGTGCCCGTCCGCAGGTTTCTGGGCCTGACCTGCCGGTGGGTCGCAGGTCATTCATTTTTTAGTTCTAGTAGTTTTTGTAGACCCTTTTGTGTCTTCTATGTTTAGAATAATGTCACCCGAAAATAGTGATAATTTACGTTGTTATTTTCCTATTTTTATGCCTTTTATTTCTTTAGTCTGTCTAATTGCTCTGGCCAGTGTTTTGAGAACTATATGGAATAGAAGTGGTGAGAGAGGGTATCCCTGTCTTGTTCCAGATTTTAGAGGAAATGCCTTCAATTTTTCTGCATTCATAATGATGCTAGCTGAGGCTTTGCATAGATAGCTTTTACAATGTCGAGGTAATTTCCTGTTATCCCTAGTTTTCTAATGTTTTTTACATAAAGGGATGCTGTACTTTGTCAAGTGCTTTTTTTGCTTCTAACGAGATGATCTTATGGTTCTTATCTTTAAGTCTATTGATGTGGTGAATAACATTTATTGATTTCCGTATATTGAACCATCGTTGCATCCCAGGGATGAATCCTACTTGATCATGTTGCATAATTTTTTTGATGTG
Organism: Callospermophilus lateralis; assembly: GCF_048772815.1. Classification (NCBI taxonomy): domain Eukaryota; kingdom Metazoa; phylum Chordata; class Mammalia; order Rodentia; family Sciuridae; genus Callospermophilus; species Callospermophilus lateralis. The sequence goes on along the minus strand of NW_027511549.1, from coordinate 28,599 downwards.
CCTTTGTATTCGATTCGCCAGAATGTTATTGAGGATTTTTGCATGTAGGTTCATCAGATATATTGGTCTGTAGTTTTCTTTCTTTGAGGTGTCTTTTTCTGATTTCGGAATCAGCGTGATGTTGGCCTCATAGAATGAATTTGGCAGAGCTCCCTCTTTTTCCTCTATCCTGAAATAACTTGAAAAGTATTGGTATTAAATCTTCTTTAAATGTTTTGTAAAACTCCGCTGTATAGCCATCCGTTCCTGGGATTTTCTTGGTTGGTAGTCTTTTGATTGCTTCTTCTGTTTCATCCATTGACATTGGTCTGTTTAAATTGTGTGTATCCTCCTGACTCAGTCTGGGCAAATCATATGACTTAAGAAATTTGTTGATGTCTTCACTATATTCTATTTTATTGGAATATAGGTTTTCCAAATAATTTCTAATTTTCTTCTGTATTTCGGAAGCATCTGTTGTAATATAGCCTTTTTCATCCCATATGTTAGTAATTTGAGTACTCTCTCTTCTTCTCTTCATTAGCATGGCTAAGGGTCTGTCGAACATATATATTTTTTCGAAGAACCACCTTTTAGTTTTGTTAATTTTTTCAATAGTTTCTTTTGTTTCAATTTCGTTGATTTCTGCTCTGATTTTAATTATTTCTTGCCTTCTGCTACATTTTCTGTTGTTTTGCTCTTCCTTTTCTAGGGCTTTGAGTTAAAGTGTGAGCTCATTTATTTGTTCTGTTTTACTTTTTTTCAGGAATGACCTCCAGGCAATGAATTTCCCTCTTAAAACTGCTTTCATTGTGTCCCATAGATTCCGATATGTTGTGTCTGTATTTTCATGTATCTCTAAGAATTTTTTGATTTCCTCCTTTATATCTTCTGTAACCCACTGATCATTCAGTAATATATTGTTCATTTTCCATGTGATGTAGGATTTTTCCTTCCTTCTTTTATCATTGATTTCCAGTTTCATTCCATTATGATCAGATAAAATGCATGGTATTATCTCCACACCTTTATATTTACTGAGGGTTGCCCTATGGCATAATATATGGTCTATTTTTGAGAAGGATCCACGTGCTACTGAGAAAAAAGTATATCCACTTGATGATGGTTGATATATTCTATATATGTCAGTTACATATAGGTTATTGATTGTGATATTGAGTTCTATACTTTCTTTATTCAACTTTTGTTTGGAGGATCTGTCCAATGGTGAGAGAGGTGTGTTGAAGTCTCCCATAATTATTGTGTTGTGTTCTATTTCATTCTGGAACTTGAGGAGAATTTGTTTTTTGAACGTTGCAGCACCATTATTTGGTGCATAAATATTGATAATTTTTATGTTTTGTTGGTGAATGGTTCCTTTTAACAGTATATAATGTCCTTTCTTATCACTTTTGATTAAATTAGTCTTGAAGTCGATTTTATTCGATATGAGGATGGCCACCCCTGCTTGCTTACGAGGACCATTGCATGGTATATTTTTTCCAAAACTGCACCTTCAGCCTGTATGTCTTTTCCATTCAGATGTGTCTCCTGGAGGCAACATATTGTTGGATTCGTTTTTAATCCAAGTTACCAGCATATGTCGCGTTATTGGAGAGTTTAAGCCATTAACATTTAGAGTCACTATTAATATATGGTTTGTACTGCCACCCATAATTGATGATTCATCTTTTTTTTTAATTTAGTTTGTTTCTCCATGATTAGCTTTTCCCCACCCTCTGTCATTACTGAGGCACTTCCCACTGATGGTTTTGGTTGTTGATTTTCATTTCTTCTTCGTGTATTGTTTTGCTCAAGATGCTTTGCAATGCTGCTTTTCTGGCTACAAATTCTTTTAGCTTTTGTTTATCATGAAATATTTTTATTTTATTGTCATACCTGAAGCTTAATTTTGCTGGATACAGAATTTTTGGTTAGCATTCATTGTCTTTCTGTGTTTGAAATACGTTGTTCAAGGATCTTCTCGCTTTCAGCGACTGTGATGAAAAATCCCTTCTCAACCTTATTGGTTTACCCCTTAATGTAATCTGCCTCCTTACTCTTAGAGCTTTTAATATTTTCTCTTTGTTTTGTATATTGGATATCTTCATAACGATGTGTCTTGGTGTTGATCTACTGTGATTTTGTGTGCTCAGTGTCCTGTAAGCATGTCCAATTTGTATATCCGTTTACTTTGTATTTCTGGAAATATTTCTGTAATTATTTCATTCAATAGATTACTCATTTCATTGGTTTGAATCTGTGTACCTATCCAGATGACTCATAAATTTGTTTTTTTATGTTATCCCATATCTCTTGGATGTTTTACTCATGATTTTTTACCAGCCTTTCTGTGTTGGCTAGATTCATTTCAAGATGATATATTTTGTCTTTATTATCGAACATTCTGTCTTCTACTTGCTCCACAGTGTTAGTGATACTCTCAATTGACTTTTTAATTTGGTTTATTGTTTCCTTCATTTCTAGAATTATTGTTTGATTTTTTTATAATCTCTATCTCCTGATAAAGATTCATAACTTCTTCTTTTATCTGTTTATGTAATTCATTTTCAATGTGTTCTTTCACTGTTTGGATTTGCTGTCTCGTATCCTCTTTAAGTTTCCATTCCATCTGTCTAAGGTATTCCTTGAGTTCTTTATATGACCATTTTTCTGATGACTATAGGTACTCCTGAATATTTAGGCTGTCCTTCATTGTTTGTACTTATTTTCTTCCTTGATTTTTTTGTGCTGCTCATGTTACTTCTTGCTCTGTTTCACTGCTGAGTTACTGTTTACTCTTATAAATTTATTTGATGCTTGGGAGGAAAGATATTAGAAGGAAAGGGAAGAAGTCACTAAAGAGAATGAGAGTAGGCAGGTAGAATTAAAGGAAGGGGAAATAAGAAAATTGAAAAGAAACGATAAGACAAAAGAAAAAAAATAGAAAAGAAAGAAAGAAAGAAAAAAATTTAAAATAATGATCATTTAAAAAATGAATATTAAAATTTAAAATAATAATAATAATAAAAATATTTTAAAAATGAAAACATTTTAAAACGTTAAAGTACAACAACAACAAAAAAAATGAATTCACATAAAGAATCTAAATGCCACACTCAGTAGGCCTCAAGTTGGAGAAGCAGAGCAGTATTAAGGGCAGGCCTATTTTTTCACTTCTGTTTCACAGGAAGGGAGTCCAGGCCACCCTGATTTTAGGCAAACGAGGGGCAAGGGAGCTTATTTTGGACACGGACGTGGGCTGTGTACCTCATGGAAACCTCCAGCCGGAGGTTATGATGAGTGTCTACATGGAAGAAGATGAGGGCCATGTTGGGGTGTTTTGGTTTTAGCTGTGAACATTTGTATGGCGGTAGGAAGAGAAGACTGGGTCCACCTGGGCTTGAACTCTTGTGTGATTCAACATAGAGACTGAGATCTGGAATTGACCTCAGAGAAGTATTGCCATGAATTGTGTTGGGATTTTAGAAGGCCATGCATGAGAGTCGCCCTTGGAAAGTGAGATCTAGGCACAAGGTGGCTTTCCACAGAGCAAAGGGAATCTCAGCCAGGATATCACATGATTTTATTCTGAAAGACTTGGCAGCCATAGTTGAGAGTCAAAGGCTCATGGACCTCACATTGTAGACCTCAATGGGCCTGGCTTCATGTGACCTTTTGGCCACCCTTTGGGAAGCCTTGCCTCTGAGAGTTCTCCAGAGCTTTCATTGAAATGAGCTTACTCAACATTTAATGGTTAATGAATGAATTGAAACCCACAGTGCCTCCAACTTCATCCTTGAATATTGGCCAGATAAAAACCGTGAAATTTTTGAAATTCCCAAGACTAGGTGTCACAGGAGAACCTTTGGATGTCCTCTAGCTGATCATGAGAATACAAGACAATGCCTTTATTGACTGGTTTACATGAAAATGGTGTATAACAGAGATGCCAGTAAGTTGGAGCCTGCTGAGTAGTGTTCCTAGAGCCGTGGTGGGCAGGTGTGTGATAAAAAATCTCTGGTGTTGCCATGTTTATCTGCCATTGGTGTCCAAATATCTTGTGACTGACATTTTGCAGCCAGTAGACCCTTATATGTAAAAGCATCTTGTTATATGGAGAGGTTTTAGGGCAATGTTCAGAATCAGGTTGCTATGGTCAATGGAGCAAGCTATGTGGGATAGAAGCCTGGTTGGTGCATTCTCCAACAGAACCCGACCCACCACAACTGACAGAATTCCCTACAGCACTGTGTCCCAGGTGAATGCTTTTTATTTCATGAAGCAAATACCACACTCCTAGTGCAACAGCAAGAAACACCATGAAGAGTGGAGGATGAACAAATGGCTTCACAGTCCACATGAGGAGACACTTGCCCTCAGTGGCCACAGTTTACCTACACAGAGAAAATTCAGCACTGCTGCCTCATGTTCATTGGAAAATAAGAAACCATGTCATCCATGTCACATAGATGCAGACCCAGCTTTGATGGTCTCACAACAAAGGAAGCTAATGCTCCTGACAACAAAATATATTTCAAGTGCCCAACCTCAGAGGTAGTTTCTCCAGATGTTGGGCCGGCAGAGCTTCATGTTTGTGGAGTGTTTACCCTGTCCCTTACTTTTGGAAACTCCTCTACCACCTCCAAATTTGTGAACTCCTGAGCATTTTCTATTCCAGATATGTATTCACAGATTTTCTAACTCTTCTCCTCTAATTGTGTCTTACATGGGGTGAAGGTAATGCCAAGGCATTGTTCTGAATGAGAGTGGGAAGATTTTTATGTAGCACATATTTGCATACACATTGGATGCATTTTCCAATTTTCCATTCGAAATACTGAATCCCTGACACTAACAAATTCCCTTCTAGACTTTTACTTATAATCTTAATATGATGCAGAAAAATAACCCAGACAAAATAGAAATACAAGAGGTTCACAGGAGGCATGGTGTATAGTTGGATTTGCCTTTCGTATGATAAATGGTAGGTGTTATAGATCAAGCCAATTTTAATTGAAATAGTTCTCCATGTGTTTTAAAAGTTAACAAATATGTGAATAACTGTCTCCCTTTCTCTGTAGCCTATTCAGCACATGTATTTTTTATGCACATATTGAATTATACCTGGTATCACACGTACATTTTGTGAGGTGGCTGACTTGGCAGATACAAATTGTAAGAAAAGATCACTCCTACTAAACGCTGTTGGAACTGAAAATTCAACATATGGGTCAGTTTTCTAGTTGTACAACATAAATTGATGTTCAGGAAAATGAATATTTTTGGATCTCTGGATGATATATTTTTCATGGTGAATTTCAATTGGCATACATAATGCTACTTTTTAATGTCTGTGTGTGTGTGTGTGTATATATATATATATGTATTCACTCTCCAGATTTTTCAAAATATGAAATGTATTTGTCTGATTATGCACTCCCTAAATTCATTCATATTTATGTATGTGGATGTATAATCAACTTTTCACAAGTTTATTCTCAGAAATATTCATCCACCTGAAATACATATTTGTTTCCTAGTACTGAAAACTAACTTCAGGGGATCATATGATGACAGCGAAAGGAGTGCATCAACCCCATGTACAGCATCACTGTGCAGGAGAATGACGAATTTCCAGCAAAATTTGGGTGGTCCTAAACCTAGTGGAAGTATTTCCATCTCACGAGGATCAGCTACGGGGCTCAAACGTGAGTGATTTGTCTGCATGGAGCATCATGCTGCTTATTCAGCAAATCGCCCTGCGGGTAGAGTCTGTGGCGCGTGCTGGGAAGCAATGAGATAGCAACACGAATATTCAGTGGTGCAGATTCTGTGGGCTCCTGCCATCTGTACAATCACTGTGCTCATTGCTGAATTCTGGGTTTGAGACCAGGGAAATACACAGTCCAATTCGGTTTTCCACACCAGTCAGACCACAGAGGAAGCCAGGGGCCACCATCTTGGAGAGCTGACGTCACCATTCCTGTTTTCAACTGATAGCAGCTCATTCAGCTATAGAACAGGTAATCTCAGGCTGTCATTCGCCTGTGTCTCGGAGACAAATTACTCAGGCCTGCTCCTATCAGAACATACACCAAGCCCAGAGCGGCCGAATTCTGGCTCCTGGAACTGATCAGGCCCAGGGCTAAAGAACCTGCGGAAACTGCTTCTCGGTCTAGGTCTTGCTGAATACTGTGGAGGTAAATACCTACCGAGCCTTCATAGGCAGTGGCAACAGGATTGAGACGGGGCTTGTGAGGGCCGGTCAGGACTCACCCATTGCTTTGTTCATCTGGCAAAGGGAACGAAATGCTGCCATTCGCATGGGATACCAACATGTTAGAGATCTGAAGTCATCACAAAGTGGCGGAGGAGATAACGTCATCGATACCAGCGGTGAGAGAAACAGTTGGTCTCCTGGTAAAAAAAGTGAGTCACAAACACCCGAGTCTCTCTCACTTTGTCTTCAAGCTAGAGGGACAGAGCAGAGACACCGCTCACGCCCGGCACTGGCCCAGCGACCCGCAGGCGTGGTAGTCACGTCATCCCAATTGGAGTAGGGACAGAGCAGAGCCGCCGCCCGTGCCCGGAAAAGGCCCATCGACCAGCAGGCTTGGTAGTCACGTCACCCCAATTGGAGTAGGGGCAGAGCAGAGCCACAGCCTATGCCCAGAACAGGCCCAACGACCCGCCGGTGTGGTAGACACGGCACCCCTATTGGAGTAGTGGCAGAGCAGAGCCTTCTCCCGTGCCCATTACAAGCCCATCAGCCCAATAGCATGGTTGTTAGGTCACCCCAATAGGAATAGGGGCAGAGCAGAGCCACCACCCATGCCCAGAACAGGCCCAGAAACCCGCCGGCGAGGTAGTCACATCACCCCAATTGGAGTAGGGGCAGAGCAGAGTGACCAACCTCGCCCACAACATAGGCAACCGAACAGCGAAACAGGCCAAGTGGCCTGCGGGCACGGCAGACACATAACCCCATTTGGAGTAGGGGCAGAGCAGATCCACTGCCCGTGCCCACAAAATAGACAGACCTGCGACCGACCAGCAAAGAGGCTCAGCGTCCTGCCGGCATGGTAGACACATCATCCCAATTTGAGTAAGGGCAGAGTAGAGCTGCCGCCCGCACCTGCAAGGTAGGAAGACCTGCAATGGATCAGCAGAACAGGCCGAGGGGTCCGTGGGCGTTGTAGACACGTCACACCAAATGGAGGAGGGGTAGACCAGAGCCACTGCCCGCGCCCGCATTGTAGACAGACCTGTGACCAACCAGCACAACAGGCCCAGCAGCCCGTTAGCGTGGTAGATAGATCACCCCAATTGGAGGAGCAGAACAGCAGCCCCCCGCTACTTCAAGGGAGACTTTTCAACTATACAAGAGCAATATAAGTATATAGGGGGAAAATTTCAAAAACACAACAGTTTCAACAAGCAGAGAGAAACGCGAGCAGTATGAAAAGACAAGGAAAGAAAGGACCACAAGCAATGCAGGTAAACACAATTTTAGAAGAGGTAATAGCTGCATCAGGTGGAATGTCAGATAAAGAATTCAGGATACTCAGGCTTTAGATGATCTGGAGTCTCAAGGAAGACATTAGACAACAAAATCAGACAATTAAAGATCACATCGACAATGAATTACATAAACAAATCCAAGAAGCAAAAGATCAACTATATAGGGAGATAGAGGTTGTAAAAACAAACAGAAATCCTAGAATTGCAGGAAGCAATAAACCAACTTAAAAACTCAATTGAGAATACTACCAGCAGAGTAGAACACTTAGAACATAGAACATCAGACAATGAAGACAAAGTATTTCAACTTGAAAAGAACATAGACAGCTCAGCAAGACTGTTAAGAAACCACGAGCAGAACATCCAAGAAATATGGGATAACATAAAGAGGCCAAACTTAAGAGACATTGGGATACAGGAAGGTATAGAGGTTCAAACAAAAGGAATGAGCAACCTATTCAATGAAATAATACGAGATAACTTCCCAGACTTGATAAATAAAAAAGAATCCCAAGTCCTAGAAGCCTACAGAACGCCGAATGTGCAAAATCATAAGAGAGCCACAACTAGACACATTATAATGAAGATGCCCTACAAACAGAAAAAGGAGAGAATTTTAAAAGCTACAAGAGAAAGGAAGCAGATTACAATTAGTGGTAAACCAATCAGGATAACAGCTGATCTTTCAAAACAGACTCTGAAAGCTAGAAGATCCAGGAATAACATATTTCAAACACTGAAAGAAAATGGGTTCCAACCAAGAATTGTGTATCCAGCGAAAGTAAGCTTCAGGATGGAAGATGAAATTAAAACCTTCCACGATAAACAAAAGTGAAAAGAATTTGCAGCTAGAAAACCATCTCTTCAAAACATCCTTGGCAAAATATTACAGGAAGAGGAAATGGAAAATATCAATGAAAACCAACAGCGGGAGGGAGTACAGTAAAGGCTGGGGATAATCAAAGAGGAAAACAAACCATGTTTAGGAACATAAATAAACAAATATCGCTGGAAGAAAAACCCATATCTCAATAATAACCCTAAATGTTAATGGCTTAAACTCACCAATGAAGACACACTGGCTAGTAGAATTGAACAAAAAACAAGACCCAACAATACACTGCCTACAGGGGACGCATTTGATAGGAAAATGCATACATAGACTGACGGTGAAAGTTTGGGAAAAATCATATCACTCATATGGACTTCGGAAACAAGCAGGAGAGTCCATACTCATATCAAATAAAATAGATTTTAAGCCAAAGTTAATCAAAAGGGATAAAGAGAGACACTACATACTGCTCAAGGGAACCATACACCAACAAGACACAGCAATCGTTAATATATATGCCCCGTACAATGGTGCAGCTATGTTCATCAAAGAAACTCTTCTCAATTTCAATAGTCTAATAGACCACAATACAGTAATCATGGGAGCCATGAACACACCTCTCTCACCACTGGACAGATCTTCCAAACAAAAGTTGAATAAGGAAACTATAGAACTCAATAACACAATTAATAACCTAGACTTATTTGAGATATGTAGAATATAACACCCAACATCAAGCAGTTACCTTTTTTCTCAGCAGCACATGTATCCTTGTAAAAAATAGATCATATATTATGTCACAGGGCAACTCTTAGACAATATAAAGGAGTACAGTTAATACCATGCATATTATCTGATCATAATGGAATGAAACTAAAAATCAATGATAAAAGAAGGAAGGAAAAATCATGCATCACTTGGAGAATGAACAATAGGTTACTGAGTGATCAATGGGTTATAGAAGACATCAAGGAGGAAATTTAAAAATTCTTAGAAATAAATGAAAATGCAGACACAACATACCGGAATCTATGGGACACATTGAAAGCAGTTCTAAGAGGAAAATTCATTGCTTGGAGTTCATTCCTTAAAAAAAGAAACAACCAACAAATAAATGATCTCATACTTCATCTCAAAATCCTAGAAAAAGAAGACGAAAGCAACAGCAAATGAAGTAGAAGGCAAGAAATAATTAAGATCAAAGCTGAAATTAATGAAATTGAAACAAAAGAAACAATTGAAAAAACTTGACAAAAGTAGAAGTTGGTTCTTTGAAAAAATAAATAAAATTGACAGACCCTTAGAAATGATAACAAAGAGAAGAAGACAGAGAACTCAAATTACTAGAATAAGGGATTAAAAAGGAAATATCACAACAGATATTTCAGAAATACAGAAGATAATCAGAAATTATTTTGAATCCTTATACTCCAATCAAATAGAAGACAGTGAAGGCATCGATAAATTTCTTAAGTCATATGATCTGCCCATATTGAGTCAGGAGGATATAGCAACATAAACAGACCAATATCAATTGAGGAAATAGAAGAAACCATCAAAACACTACCAACTTAGAAAAGCCCAGGACCGTATAGGTATACAGCAGAGTTTAACAAAACCTTTAAAGAGGAACGAATACCAATATTTTTCAAGGTATTTCAAGAAAGTGAAAAAGAGGGAGATCTTCCAAATTCATTCTACGAGGCCAACATCACCCTGATTATTACAGCAGACAAAGACACTTCAAAGAAAGAAAACTACAGACCAATATCTCTAATGAACCTACATGAAAAACTCCTCAATAAAATTCTGGCAAATTGGATACAAAAAAAATATCAAAAAAATTGTGAATCCTGATCAAGTAGAATTCATCCATGTGATGCAAGGCTGGTTCAATATACGGAAATCAATAAATGTTATTCACCACATCAATAGACTTAAAAATAAGAACCATATGATCATCTCGATAGATGCAAAAAAAGCATTCAATAAAGTACAGCATTCTGTTATGTTCAACACTCTAGAAAAACTAGTGATAAGAGGAACATACCTCAATATTGTAAAAGCAATCTATGCTAAGCCTCAGGCTAGCATCATTCTGAATGGAGAAAAATTGAAGGCATTCTCTCTAAAATCTGGAACAAGACAGGGATGCCCTCTCTCACCACTTCTGTTCAACATAGTTCTCGAAACACTGGCCAGAGCAATTAGACAGACGAAAGAAATAAAAGGCATAAAAATTGGAAAAGAAGTACTTAAATTATCACTTTTGCAGATCACATGATTCTATATCTAGCAGTCCCAAAAGGGTCTACAAAGAAACTAATGGAGCTAATAAATGAATTCAGAAAAGTGGCAGGATATAAAATCAACATGCATAAATCAAAGGCATTCCTGCATATCAGCGACAAATCTTCTGAAATGGAAATGAGGACAACCACTCCATACACAATATCCTAAAAAAATAATAATAATAATTAGGAATCAACCTAACAAAAGATGTGAAAGTCTTATACAATGAAAACCACAGAACCCTAAAGAGAGAAATAGAAGAAGATCTTAGAAGATGTAAAAATATATCCTGTTCATGGATAGGCAGAACTAACATCATCAAAATGGTGATATTATCAAAAGTTCTCAATAGGTTTAATGCAATGCCAATCAAAATCCAAACGGCATTTCTTCTAGAAATAGAGAAAGCAATCATGGAATTCATATGGAAAAATAAAAGACACAGAATAAAAAAAAACAATACTAAGCAGGAAGTGTGAATCAGGCGGCCTAGTGATACCAGACTTCAAAGTATACTACAGAGCAATAGTAACAAAAATAGCATGGTACTGGTACCAAAACAGGAGGGTGGACCAATTGTTCAGAATAGAGGACACAGAAACCAAGCCAGGAAACTACAACTATCTTATATTTGATGGAGGGGCTAAAAGCATGCAATGAAGGAATATAGCATCTGCAAAAAATGGTGCTGGGAAAACTTGGAATCCATATGTAACAAAATGAAACTGAATCCCTTTCTCTCGCCATGCACAAAAGATAACTCAAAATGGATCAAGGAGCTTGATATCAAATCAGAGACATGGCGTCTGATAGAAGAAAAAGTTGGCTACGATCTACATACTGTGGGGTCGGGCTCCAAATTCCTCAATAGGACACCCATAGCACAAGAGTTAATAACTACAATCAACAAATGGGACTTACTCAAACTAAAAAGGTTTTTCTCAGCAAAAGGAACAATAAGAGAGGTAAATAGGGAGCCTATATCCTGGGAACAAATCTTTACTCCTCACACTTCAGATAGAGCCCTAATATTCAGAGTATACAAAGAACTGAAAAAAATAGACAATAAGATAACAAATAACCCAATAAACAAATGGGCCAAGAACCAGAACAGACACTTCTCAGAGAAGGACATACAATCAATCAACAAGTATATGAAAAAATGCTCACCATCTCTAGCAGTCAGAGAAATGCAAATCAAAACCACCCTAAGATACCATCTCATTCCAGTAAGATTGGCAGCCATTATGAAGTCAAACAACAACAAGTGCTGCTGAGGATGTGGAGAAACAGGTACACTTGTACATTATTGGAGGCACTGCTAATTGGTGCAGCCAATTTGTAAAGCATTATGGAGATTTCTTGGAAAGCTGGGAATGGAACTACCATTTGACCCAGCTATTCCTCTTCTCGGTCTATTCCCTAAAGACCTTAAAAGATCATGCTACAGGGACACTGCTACATTGATGTTCATAGCAGCACAATTCACAATAGCAAGACTGTGGAACCAACCTAGATGCCGTTCAATAGAAGAATGGATAAAAAAATGTGGCATTTATACACAATGGAGTATTACTCTGCTTTAAAAAATGACAAAATTATAGAATTTGCAGGAAAATAGATGGCATTAGAGCAGATTATGCTAAGTGAAGCTAGCCAATCCCTAAAAAACAAATGCCAAATGCCTTCTTTGATAAAAGGAGAGTAACTACGAACAGAGTAGGGATGAAGAGCATGAGAAGAAGATTAGTATTAAATAGGGATGAGAGGTGGGAGAGAAAGGGATAGAGAAGAGAAATTGCATTGAAATGGAAGGGTTATATAAAATTACATAAAAGAGGATGTGAGGGGAAAGGGAAAAATAATACAAAAAGGGAGAAATTTATTACAGTAGAGGGGGTAGAAAGAGAAGAGGGGAAGAGAGGGGAGAGGAGGAGGGATAGTAGAGGATAGGATAGACAGCAGAATACAATAGACACTAATATGGCAATGTGTAAATCAATTGATGTGTAACTGATGTGATTCTGCAATCTGTATACGGGGTAAAAATGGGAGTTCATAACCCACTTGAATCAAAGTGTGAAATATGATATATCAAGAAATATGTAATGTTTAGAACAACCATAAAAAAATTTAAAAAAAAGGAAACTAACTTCGGTGAATGAGGCACGCGAATCCTAATATTTCTACAGTAACTTACCAAGTTTAACATCAATGCAAGTAGATTCCAATGGGACATGATGTGTATTTTTACGTTAATTTTTATTCAAAACTGGTACATTACAATTTCATCAGTTTATGCACATCATAGGATATATATTTCATAATCAATTTAGCAAATTTATAGGCATTTGTTTCACTTTCAATCTCTTCCTGCTTCAGAACACATGTATTCCTCCATATTTCTTGACTGGTCTTTGCATGAGAATTCTTTCCGAACACATTATTTTCGATTTCCATAATCACTTTTGAAGCAAACTTCACACACTCTTCATGATAAACTATAACCCTAATATTACTATTAGATGTATAACTGGTTGGAATGAATGAATGTATATCAATATAAGATTTCTTATATATTTTCAGATATCAAATAAATCCATTATTTAAAGTGGAACCAGTTATATTATTTATTCACACTATTGTCTATTCATGCATTGTCTCTATATTCATACACACAGGGTACACCTCTTTGTAAACCCAATACTAATTTATACGTCTTCAAAATTTTGCTCCCAGTAATGGTGGAAGAAATACTCATGATATCTGATCTACATATACATTTTATCACAGTAGTATTCTGGACAGAAAAAGAAAAGGTCACACTTATGTTTGCACCAAAGCCTAAATGTAAAGTGAACATGGATTACTAAAACCATCCATGTCAAGTTTGGCTAATGCTCTCAAAAGTCAATCCTATTTGTGACAACATATTTGTTTCTTGCTAAGTTTATATATTCAAACTCAACCCTGTTGAAAATATCTAATCCTATCTCTCACTTTATACTTTTCCTGGTTTCATAATGTCTCTATTTATATCAGCTTTCCTACATACTTTCCACAGTTCATCATTGTGACTGACTCTTCAATTGTGCTGACATTTACATTCACACTCTAATCCAAACCCTATTGCTAAGGAACTTTTTTTCCAAATCCTATACTCACTCTTCTTCTTAAACCTACTGACTATCTTCCTAATCCTACCCATTATCCCTTTTTGACTGGATGTTCTCTTATACATTCAATAATACAAGGTACAGTGTCTAATGCCATTGTATATCGATCTATCTCAGACATCTGCGCAGAACATAATTCAACGCTAAGTATCAGAATCAAGGGCCCATCCCCATTCTGCGCTTCAAATCTTATTTAGATTTCTGTTTTCATACATATATTTCACCTATATATACTTATAAATGTCGCAGGTTCCCAGTACCATTATTCATCCAGCAGAATGATTCCTAATTCAAATTGAACATATTATTAACCCTAACCATACACTGTTCCCTCAATCTAACTTTACAGAAGAGCAGGGCCAGAGTTGGTCTTACAATACAGGAATATAGGGGATCTTCCACCTCCTGAGAACCTCAAGGTCCATGCAGAAATGATCCCTGGAGAAGATGTAAACAACTATGAAGGAGATGAGAGAGCAAAAGTCAGCATCCATGGCAAACAACCTGGTCAGGATGAAAGGTTGTTTATGAATCAGCCTCTCTCTTCTTATTGTAGAGAAGATGGACCAAACCAGGTTGGTGTGGAGAGCTGTTCCTAGGTGCCTATGGTTGATATACCATTCTACCTTGTGAAAGTGTCACAGAAAGTAGGGGCAGCCTCCATCTCATGGTCGTCTTGGAAGCAACTGTTAGGACAAAGTGCTTACCAAGGCAGTGATCTGATTCAGTTCCTTAAGGAAGTGACCTCACCTCACTTCTTTGTTGATGGAACTCTCTGAACTTGGTATCCAAGAAGCCAGGCACCAAGAGGCAGTCCCAATCCCAGTGGTCTCACTTGTATGGATTTACCAAGGACAGAGTCAGTCATTCTTGGTACCTACTGATGTGAGGACAGCCAAAACCAGGAAAGCTCTGAAGAGGGGCTTTTCCTGAGAAAGTAGGTAGTGGCTCACTGCTGGCTCCTGATAACTTCACAGAGTTGGCCAAGGAGACCAGATCTGAGACAGGACAGGCCATTTCATTGGAACATAGTATGGCCCACCAGTCAGAGGACACTCCGGATAGTCACAGACCTACTTGGGGGAAGGATGTGTCTTTGTGGGAGTGGGTGTGGGTTTGTGGTTTTGTCTCATATTCTGAGAATAGGTAGGAATGGCGGTTTGTTTGGTTTGGAGGGAACTGTTTCTAGTAAGTCATTTGACAAGGCGAGTGTTTCTATGTCTGTTTATACCACTGTGTCCCTGGTTGTAGACATTAGAAAAGAAAATGCATCAATGGGTGAGTCCTGTCTAGTAGAAAGCTTCTCAGCTTTCATCCTGCCCAATTCATGAATGGACTGCGGCTTGACTTATCAATGGGGAACACCTGCTAACTTCTTAAGTTCCTGTTTTCTTCCTGAATTGTGTGCACTCTCCAGAATAGGCTCATGGTTTTGTGTCCATGATATGTACCTCCTCAAATCTCTGTGACATGGCCATGTACTGGATAGCTGAAGGGAATGGCGAGCATCTCAGAAAGCTCAGATATCAGTGTGACCAGGAATGCCTCAGTGGAAAAACCCTGCTTTGGACATTTTGCTTACCTATTCTTCTGTTGCCCTGAAAGTCAGGAAGGTCTTTGCATCAGGTGTGTCATGTGGGAGTGTTTTGGTTTTAATTGTGGTCATTTTTGTGGCCGTTGGAAGAGATGACTATGTCCACCTGGGCTTGAACACTTATGTGATTCCCCTTAGAGACTGAGTTCTGGAACTGACCTCAAAGAAGGATTGCCATGTATTGTGTTGGGATTTTAGGAGACCACGCATGAGAGTCGCACTTGGAAACTGAGATCTAGGCCCAGGGAGGCTTTCGGAAGAGCACTGGAAATTTCAGGAAGGACATCACATGATTTTATTCTTAAAGACTTGGCAGCCATCGTTGCAAGTCAAAACACACATGGACCTCACATTGTAGACCTCAAATGCCTGGCTTAATGTGACCTTTTAGCCTGTCTTTGGGAAGCCTTGCCTGTTAGAATTCTCCAGAGCTTTCATTGAAATGAGCTTCTTCTCCATTTTATGGTTCCTGAATGAATTGAAACCCACAGTGCCTTCAACTTCATCCATGAAAAATGCCTAGATAAATATCATTAAAGTTTGGAAATTCCCATCACCTGGTGGCACTGGAGAACCTTTGGGTGTCCTATTGCTGATCATGAGTGTACCAGACAGTGCCTTGATTGACTGGGTTTCATGAAAATGGTATAGAACAGAGATGCCAGTAACTTGGAGCCTGATGAGTAGTCGGCCTAGAGCAGTGGTGTGCAGGTGTGTGTTAAAACATCTGTGGTGGGGTGATGTGGATATGCCATTGGCTTCCAAATGCCTTGTGACTGATATGGTGCAGCCCCCATACCCTTGTATGTAAAGGCATCTTGTTATATGGAGAGGTTGCAGGGCAATGTTTAGAATCAGATTGCTATGGTCAAAGGGGCAAGCTATGTGGGATATAAGCCAGGTTGGTGCATTCTCCTGCAGACCCTTACCCAGCACACGTGACAGAACTCCCTCCATCACTGTGTCCCAGTTGAACTTCTCGTATTTTGTGAAGCAAATACCAAACTCCCAGTGCAGCTGCAAGAAACACCACGAAAATTGGAGGATGACCAAATGGCTTCACAGTCCACACTAGAAGATACTTATCCCCCAGTGGCAACAGTTTACCTATAAAGAGAGAATTCAGCCCTGCTGCCTCATGTTCATAGGAAAAAAAGAAACCATGTCCTCCAGGTCATATAGATGCAGACCCAGCTTTGATGGTCTCACTACAAAGGAAGCTAAAGCTCCTGTCATCAACATATATTTCAGGTGCCCAACCTCAGAGGCAGTTTTTCAAAAAGTCTTTAGGCCAGCAGAGCTTTATGTTTTTGGAGTTTTTACCCTGTCCCTTACTTTTTGAAACTTCTTTACAACCTCGAAGGTTGTGAACTCCTGAGCATTTTCCATTACCGATATGTATTCACAGATTTTCTAACTCTTCTCCTCTAATTGTGTCTTAGTTGGGGTGAAGGAAATGTCAAGGCATTGTTCTGAATGAGAGTTGGAAGATTTTTGGGTAGCACATATTTGCCTACACATTGGATTCATTTTCCAATTTTCCATTCGAAATACTGAATCCCTGACTGTCAAGGGTAGAAGGAATTCTTTTTCAAAGAACAGCCTGACACTTACAAGAAACAGCCACCAGGAGACATCCTGTCTGGAAGACATCCTGTAGCCATATGTGTCCCTGAGACATCCTGTGGCCATCTTTCTTCCAGAAACATCCTGAAGTTATCTCACCTTGTGAAGACATCCAGGAACTGCCGATAAGAGAGTTTTCCCAAATCCAGCATTTTAATACCCATGTGTGAACAATAAAATTTTGCAGCTTGATCAGAACTCCTGTCTTGCTCTCATCTCTCGTGTCTCTTGTCCCTTCATTCCTCCCCATCTAGGTTCGCTGCCCATGTTGATGTGTCCTGCCGGCCGGGACATCTGGCGCCCACCGACTGGGGCTCAAGCCATTGACTGAGGGGGAACCCCTTCCTCCTGGAAGACTTGGTCAAGAGGAGCCCGCGATCGTTTCAGCAGACACCACCCAAAGACATATCCAGGAGGAGGGTGGGAATGATGCACGGTGAGTGACCCACCATGTGACAAGCAGTATCGTCACATGATTTGTTTATTTCAGGCCTCAAGGAGTTCTTCAAGACATGGGGGGCACATGTTAAGAAAAAGGACTTAAAATTTTTCTTTTCACACATAGGAGCATTGTGTCCATGGTTTCCTCTTGAAGGGACCATTGATGGCAAAAATGGCTTAGAGTTGGAGACTGTTTAAAAGATTATTATGAATCCTTTGGCCCAGAAAAAATGCCAGTTCCCACCTTTTCTTACTGGAACTTAATTAATGAAATTCTTAAAAGTTTTCGCTTTGACAATGGTACCTTACAACTTGTCAGGATTGGGGAAGAGATTATGCAAAAGACCTCTCGTCCCTCCTCTGCATGCCCATCATTAGTATAGACATAGACCCTTCTCAGTCTTCCCAGGACCCTGAGAACCTTCCTGGTCCCCCTAAAAATACGACCCTAATTAATAAGGCTCCAATGATTAAAAACCACCTTTATCCAGTTTTAAATCCCAGAGACACATTGACCCCTGGGAAGGACGCTATCTTGGAGAAGGAAGCAGCTCTCTACCATTCAGAAGACCCGCAACCTCTCAGGACCCTGCCACAGCCTACAGGATCTACACATCCACCTCCCTCCTATATCCCTCCTGCCTTTTGTGCTCTGGCCCTTCAGGGGCCAAGTGCCCCCCCAGATATTTTTTCCCTACTTCCCCTACCTAACCTCGCTCCCTTGCCAGCATCCTTCCAACATAGATGGGAAGAGATGCAACTTTTAAAATAATTAAATTCCCTTGACTCTGAGCTCTCTTCATTAGCCTTAGCTATGGAGTAAATGCAAGCTGGCCCACAGCGGTCTAATACAAAGTCAAAGCCACTCCATCGGCCTGTTCTCACCTTCCCAGTCACGACCAGTCAGATAGATAAGCCTGCCCAGGCTGCGGTCAAAGACTTCGATGAGGAACAAGAGGAGGAAGCGGGGGAAATGGATCAAGGAGATCAGGACTCAGAGGATGAGGAGTTCACCCCTGGGCAGGAAGGAACCCAGAGTCTACAAAAAATTAAGCCTATGTTTTCTTGAAAAACTTAATAAGGCTTGTGCTCACTATGGCCCCACTGTGCCCTACACGTTGGCTTTATTAGAAATCCACAGCGCACAATGGCTTACTCCCAATGATTGGAAATTTTTAGACCAAGCTACCTTCAGTGCCGGAGACTTCCTGTTATGGAATGCAGATTTCGAAGACAATGTCGGGAAACTGCTCAAATAATTTTAACTAAGGCCTCCTCTGAATCTGGGACTTAAGTTTAGCTAGTGGGCAATGCGCCTTTTGACACTAAAAATAACAGGCATGTTTCCCTCCTGGACTCTTGGCGCAGACTCAGATGGCTGGTTTTCTTGCATGGTGACACCTCCCTCAAAAGGCCTCGGCTACCAATTCCCTGGCAAAAATTTGACAAGTGCCCCATGAGCCTTATAGGTAGTTTGTTCCCCGGCTTAACCTAGCTGCGGAATGCTTGCATGAACCAAGTGAAGGTGAAAGCACCTATGTAAAACATCTTGCCTTTGAAAATGCCAACCCAGCATGTCAGGATGTTCTTCAACCACATAAGGATAAAGGGAAACTTTCTGAATTTATTAGACTCTGTGCAGGCGTGGGTGCAGCCCATGCCATGGGTCTCGCTTTAGGGGCCGCCTTTACCAAGGCGTTTCACAATCCTGGCTCACGTACTTGCTTTACTTGTAAACAACCTGGCCATTTTGCATGTGGGTGTCCGACAGGCAAACAAAGCCTAGGAATAGCGTCTCCTCAAACTGGGGCTTAACCGCCCCCAGCTACCCTTTTCCATAGAAGTGGTAAAGGTCATCACTGGGGCAGTGAGTGTAGATCTAAGACAAATGCTCTCAGACAGCCTATTTCTTCCTGCTTCTCGGGAAACTCCCTGCGGGGCCAGCCCCTGGCCACAACATCCCCCAGGACAAACACAGGAGCAATAAGGTTTGTTCCCTCCCAAACTCCCAACCTACCACAAAATCCTTCTCCACAATTGCCTCCCTCCAACTAGCCACCCCAGGCAGCGCAAAATTGGACCTCTGTGCCACCACAGTTACAATATTAGACTCAATGCAAGGGCCCCAGATAATACCCACTGGAATTATGGGTCCCCCTCCATCTCATACATGTGCCCTTATTCATGGAAGAGCCTCCACTACCATACAAGGTGTTCAGGTCTTCGCTGGCATTAATGATAATGATTTCACTGAAGAAATAAAAATACTGGCCACTGCTATTAATGGAGTTGCCGCCATCCCAGCAGGAACAAGACTTGCACAATTAATTCTCCTTCCCTTGGATTCAGGAGGCATTTCCACCACCCAAACCTACCTCGGGGGGCTGCCTTCTTAGGCTTCTATGATGTTTATTGGGTTCAACCCATTTCTCACAATAGACCCACCCTTACCTTACTTACTGAAGGAAAGGAATTCCAAGGAGTTCTAGATATTGGAGCTGATGCCACAATTATTTCTCAAAAATACTAGCCATCAGGTTGGCCCCTCACTCCATCCTTGACTGACCTTAAAGGGATAGGAAAATAAAAAAATCCTCTGGTCAGCTCAAGGTCTATTAGCTGCACTGATAAAGATGGTAATAAGTCAACTGTCACTCCTTTCGTTGATTCTGACCTCCCTGTTAACGTATAGGGTGGAGATATTTTGAGTCATTGGAAGTTATTCTCGCCAGTCCCAATTTCATGGTGACTCATCAAATGCTTCCTATGAATTTTGTTCCTGGTACAGGCCTGGGGATACTGAAACAAGGACTGGTGGAGCCTATACAACCCATAAAAAAAAACAAATACATGTGGACTTGTGTATTCAGATTTTTAGTGTCGGTCCCTGACCCTCCTGTACCCATGCAGATAAAATTATTTGGGAGACTCAGACTCCTGTGTTGGTGGATCAGTGGCCCCTTACCCAAGAAAAATTGGAGGCTGCCTCCACGTTAGTGCTGGAACAGCTGGCAGCCGGCCATGTAAAGCCCTCAACCTCACCATGGATTACTCCTATTTTTATTATCAAGAAAAAATCAGGCAAGTGGCGCCTTTTACAATATTTGTGTGCCATTAATAAAGTTATGTGCCCGATGGGAGCACTACAGCCAGGCATTCCCACACCAGTGGCTATTCCAAAAACCTATTGTAAAATGGTTATTGACTTAAAAGATTGCTTTTTTACCATTCCTTTACATCCTGAGGATAGACCCTATTTTGCCTTTAGTCTCCCTCGCATTAATTTTCTGGGCCCTATGCAGAGATTTCAATGGAAGGTTCTTCCCCAAGGTATGGCCAACAGCCCTAGTCTTTGCCAAAAATACGTTGCTCAAGCAGTAGACCCTGTGAGAGAGCGATGACCACAAAATTATATTTTACATTATATGGATGATTTGTTAATTGCTGCACCTAATACCCATGACCTTAATAATTGTTACTTGGACTTTTACAAAACCTCACTACCTTGGGACTACAGATAGCTCCAGATAAGTTTCAAACACAGGACCCTTATACCTATTTGGGCCTTAAACTTCAAGATAATCATATCCAAATTCCTAAAATACAACTATGTGTGGACCATATTCACACACTTAATGATTTTCAAATATTACTGGGGGATATTCAATTGCTAGGAACATATTTAAAATTACCCACTTGTGTACTTTTGCCCCTTAATGATATTTTGATAGGTGATTCCCACCCTTCCTCCCCTCAAAAGCTTACTCCAGAGGCATGACATGCATTAAACCAAGCCACAGAAGCCATTGCCCAAAAGTTTGTTACACAAATTTCTTATAACCTTCCTCTGGTTCTGGTTATTTTCCACACTCCTCATACACCCACAGGAATATTTTGGCAACGAGATCCACATTTTAAAAATAAAGGCTGCCCCTTGCTTTTGGTCCTTGTACCCACCACATCCTCCAAGGTTATTACTGTTTATCTTGCTCAGGTAGCTTCTCTTATTTTTAAAGGTCGTTTGCTTTCTCGACAACATTTTGGCAAAGACCCTGATAATATTTTAATTCCATATACTAAGGACCAAACCCTTACTACAATTTTTACTACAGACATGGATGAATGGGATATTGCCCTATCAGGCTTTTTGGGAACAATTCATAACCACATCCCCAATGACCCCCTTTTAAATTTTGTCCAGTTACATCCATTTATTTTTCCCAAAATTACTCAAAAGGCCCCCATTCCTCAAGCCCTTACCTTTTTTACAGACGGTTCCAGTAATGGCCGTGCAGTCTTTGTTGTCAATAACAAGCCTACCACCTTTGATACTGTCTATCAGTCAGCTCAGTTTGTGGAATTGTTCGCCATAACACAAGTTTTTATAAAGTTTTTTGATAATCTTGTTAATATTTATAAATACAGTGCCTACATTGCTCATTCTGTGCCCCTTCTGGAGATTTCACCCACCATTAAGGCTTCTTCCAATTCCCCCTTTCTGTTTCACCAGCTTCAGCAGCTAATTCAGGCCAGAAAACATCCATTTTCCTTAGGACACATCATGACACACTCTGACCTTCTGAGCCCTCTAACACAAGGTAATGCCCAAGCTGATGCAGCAACACGTTCCATCTTTCCAATTTTTGTTGGCTCCATTCAAAAGGCCATGGAGTTACACAATCTTCACCATCTAAATTCCCAGAGCCATCGATTACTTTGGAAAATTACCAGGCAACATGCATGAGAAATAGTAAAAGCATGCCCTGCTTGCACTGTCTCCCTCGCCATTCAACACTTGGGAGTTAACCCCCGAGGATTACTGCCCAATCAGATTTAGCAAATGGATGTTATTCATTTTCCTGAATTTTGAAAAACCAAATATATATACGTTTCTATAGATACCTTCAGCGGCTTTATTTTTGCATCACCACATTCTTGAGAGGCTACCAAAGATGTCCTTTCTCATCTTGTTTCAGCCTTTTTCGTAATGTGTAAACCAATACATATTAAAACAGATAAATGTCCTGCATATACCAGTGCCAAGTTTAAACAGTTTTGTGCTACCTTGCAATTTTGTCATACTACTGAAATTCCATACAACACTCAGGGACAAGGCATGTGGAACTTGCCCAGCTTACCTTAAGGCTTCCGCCCTTGTATTTACCACTCCCAGGGATCGCCTTAACCATGCATTATTTGCCCTTATTTTTCTTACCCTAGACAGTGAAGGCCATTTGGCCACAGACAGACGCTGGCATCCTTCATCCAATTCTGTTCGCACACCTGTTATGTGGTGCAATCCCATTACAAATACATGAAAACGCCCACATCCTATCCTCATCAGGGAATGAGGCTCAGCTTGTGTTTTGGACCAAGAGCAAGCATCCCCAAGATGGTTACCAGAATGCCTGGTTAAAAAGGTAAATTACTTACCTCAACCCAGGGACGGAGGCCCTCCCCCTGAGGACAAATTTTCCTCCATTTCAGATACAGCCAACAATCTGTGCGAGGATCCTGCTTAAGGCACTTCTGCTGAACAGGTTAGAACACAGAGGCCTTGGACCTCTAATTTCCAACATCATGGGGTACCTTTTTGCCCCCCCCCCCGTGAATGCAAAGGAGGATTTTGGACTGAGGCTCCCACTAGTTGGACCCAGACTGCTGACTGCATGACTAAGGTGACTTACCTCCGTGCCTAGGTTGACCATAATCTCGGAGGAGTTCATCAGCCTAAATGGGTATGTGTTAACAAGCCAAAGATTATTCCCCCTAGTACAAGTAAAGCTCTCCAAAATTGTTCTGCAACTTGTACGCATACCCAGGCGATGCATGTCTCTTGTAATGCGTCGGCTTCACTTTGTGTTAATAAACAGGGAGAACAATTTTTTGAAGACTCCCTAACTAAAACTCATGCAGCAGGGGGACCACTATTCATTATACCCCCATTCTCTTTGACCATGGAGGAGATGGCAAATACACCAAGCTACAGTCAGCTGGGTGCCAAGGCACTGTCGGAAAACCTTCCTACTGGCCCATTAAGGCCCCTACAGGGGTCTCTGATGGTGGAGGACCCACTTATTCTGTCAAGCATCCTCAGATAATCAAACTTTTGAAACCCCAAATCCCTGAGCTCACATATCATCCCTTAATGTAGCCTAAATCCCAGTTCCCAGGTTAAGATACAAATACATTAGATATTTTGCAAACTACATTGTCCTAGCTTAATAATTCGAACCCCACCCTTGCTGGTGATTGCTGGCTCTGCATGACAACAGGGGCAATCATGCCTATGGCAGTTCCTATTAATTCTATCATGGACAATGATAATACATGCCAACCCGGATTTCCCTTTAAAGTACAGCCTATAGGCACTTTTACATTATTTCTTTTAGGCGCGATGCAGAATAATACCTATGATATTGATGTTCGACTTACTTCCTTTGGAAATTGCTCAACAGTATAAAATTATTCCTCACCCACCCCATCTCTTTGTCCCTCCAATGGCACAGTTTTTATGTGTGGAGGAAACTCGGCCTTCCCACGCTTCCAGCGAATTGGACCATTGGTTGTGTTCTTGCTTTATTACTCCCTGATATAACTATTGTCCCAGGAGATGAACCTCTACCAATTTCTAGCCTAGACACTTTAATCAAAAAACATAGGTGGGCAATACAGGCTTTACCACTCATTGCCAGCCTTGGAATAACAGCTGCTGTGGGCACAGGTACAGTGGCTTAGGCACGGCTATTCACTCTTACCATCGCCTGTCTCAACAACTTATAAATTATGTACAAACTTTATCAGGAACCATTAAAGATTTGCAGGACCAAATAAATTCCCTGGCAGAAGTGTTCCTTCAAAACAGACGAGGCTTAGATTTGCTGACAGCTAACCAGGGAGGTATTTGCTTAGCCTTAGGGGAACGATGCTGCTTTTATGCAAATAAATCAGGCATAGTACGCATTAAAATTAAGCAGCTTCAAGAAGATCCAGAAAAGAGACAAAGGGAACTATTTGAAAATCCCCTCTGGATTGGGCATAATGGATTTCTACCCTACCTTCTTCCCCTATTAGTCCCTTTGTTGGGTTTACTTTTAATGGTGTCCATAGGCCGCTGCATTATAAAGAGGCTGGTACAATTTATTAAAGAACAGATTAATATTTTGGTTTCTAAGCCCATACAGGTCCACTATCATGGTCTGGAGATGGAAGACAGCACTGCCAACATTTAAAAGAATGTTCAACCCTTCTAACAGGCTTATTAATTTTACATCCCCACAGATCTCTCTTCCTTACAGAAAACTATAAGTAACAGCTCTGAGCAACCATCTTCTACCCTTGCAATAAGGGTTCGTTCTCCATGGGCCCCTCCGCTTGGGGGAGGACACACCCTTGGAATGAGCACGTTAGGCCATAATAACGGAGGGTCCAGGAAGGACTGCAGGAGGATGGATCCACGGATCCCCAAACACAAGACCTCTGAATGACACGCTCTGGTGCATGGCGGTTGGCATGCTATCCCCTCAAAGACGTCTCCTCCAAAAACATGCCAAAGCCAACATGAAATCTCCTAGGAAAGATGCTCGCTCAAATCAGGAGATATTCTAAGGCATCCTAGAGAAACAGAGCCACTATCACCCCCTAAATCCATGGCCTGTAAGGTATGGTCGAATATTTTATATAACAAAAGGGGAGATGTCAGGGGCTAGAAGGAAGTTCTCCTTCAAAAAATAGACTGACACAAGAAACAGCCCCCTGGGACACAACCTGCCTGGGAGACATCCCACAGCCATCTATCTCCTTTTGACATCCGGCTACCATCTGTCTACCTGAAACATCCTGAGGTTATCTCACCCTGTGAAGACATCCAACAACTGCTGATAAGAGAGCTTTCCCATCCGCAGCATATAAATACCCTCTGAGAATAATAAAAGTTTGCAGCATGATCAGAACTCCTGTCTTGCTGTCATCTCTCGTGTCTCTTGTCCCTTCATTCCTCCCCAACTAGGATCGACACCCAAGTTGATGTGTCCTGCCAGCCGGGCCATCTGACACTAACCCATACCCTCCTAGACTCTGATGACAAATCCTAATATGATGGAGAAAAATAACCCAAACAGAATAGAAATACAAGCAGTTCAGAGGAGGCATGGTGTATAGTTGCAATTGCCTTTTGCATGATATAGGGTAGGTGTTATAAATCTAGTTAATTTTTAATTGAAATAGTTCTCCATGTGTTTTTAAAGTTAACAAATATGTGAATTCCTGTCTCCCTTTCTCTGTAGCCGATTCAGCACATGTATTTTTATATGCACATATAGAATCCTACCTGGTATCAGATGTACATTCTTGTGAGGTGGCTGACTTGGAAGATACAAATTGTGAGAAGAGATCACTCCTCCTAAACGCTGTTGGAACAGAAAATTCAACCTATGGGTGAGCCTCCTAGTAGAACAACATTATACATAAATCCATGTTCAGTAAATTAAATATTTTTGCATCTGTGGATGATATATACTTCATGATGAATTTCGATTGGCATATATATTGCTACATTTTATTGTCTGGGTGTGTGTGTTGTGTGTGTGTGTGTGTGTGTGTGGGATATATATATATATATATATATATATATATATATATATATATATATATATACACTCTCCAAATATTTCAAAATATGAAATATATGTGTCTTACATATACTACCTAAATTCATTCATGTTCATGTATGTGGATTTATAATCAACTTTTCACAATATTATTCTCAGAAATATTCATCCACCTGAATTACATATTTGTTTTCTAGTACTGAAAACTAACTTCAGTGAGTGGTGCATACAATCCTAATATTTCTACAGTAACTGACCCAGTTTAACATCAATGCAACTAGATTCCTCTTGGATATGATGTCTATGTTGAAGTTCATTTTATTCAACACTGGTACATTACTATTTGTTCAGTTTATACACATCATAGGATATATATTTCATCAACAACTTCAATAATTTATAGGATTTTGATTCACTTTCAATCATTTCCTGATTCAGAACACATGTATTCCTCCATGTTACTTGATTGTTTTTTCATGAGACTTCTTTCCAAACGCTTTTTTTTTTTTCAATTTCCATAATCATTTTGAAGAAAAACTGACACACTCTTCATGATAAAGCATAACCCTAATATTACCATTAGATGTATTTCTGGTTGGAATGAATGATTGCATATAAATATACGATTTTCTGTTTATTTTCAGATATCAATTCAATCGAATATTTAAAGTTGGAACAAGTTATAATATTTAATCACAGTATCGTCTATTCATAAATTATCTCTATGTTCATAGACACAGAGTAAATCTATTTGTAACCCCAATACTAATTTTTTCATCTTCAAAATGTTGCTCCCAGAAATGATGGAAGAAATACTCATGTCACCTAATCTACATATACATTTTATCACAGTAATATTCTGGACACAAAAAGAAGAGGTCACACTTATGATTGTATCAAAGCCTAAATGAAAAGTGAGCATAGATTACTGAAAACATTCATGTCCAGTGTGCCTAATGCTCTCAAATGTCAATCCTATTGGTGACTACATATTTGTTTCTTCTTAAGACTATATTTTGAACCTCAACCCTGTTGCAAATGTCTAATCCTATCACTCAATTTATACTTTGCCTGATTTCCTAATGTCTCTATTGATGTCTGCTTACCTAAATATTTTCCCCAGTTCACCATTGTGACTGACCCTTCACGTGTGCTGACATTTACATTCACTCTCTACCCGATACACTATTGCTAAAAATCTTTTGGTCCAAATTCTGTACTCAGTCTTCTTCTGAAACTTATCGAATATCTTCCTAATCCTACCGACTATCCCTGTTCTAGTGGATGTTCACTTCTACATTCAATCATCCAAGGTACACGGTCCTATGCCATTGATTATCGTTTTATCTGAAACACCTGTGCAGAACGTATATCAAAGCTAAGTATCCCAATCAATAGCGCAATGCCCTTCTGGGCTTCAAATCTTACCTAGATTTTTGTTTTCATACTTATGTTTCACCTATATATTCTTATAAATATCACAGGTTCCCAATACCATTATTCATCAATTAGAATAATTCCTAACCCAAATCAAACCTGTTATTAACCCTAACCATACACTGTTCCCTCAATCTAACTTTACAGAAGAGGAGGGACCAAGTTGGTCTTACAATACAGGAATGTAGAAAATCTTCCACCTGTTGTAAAACTCAAAGGTCCATGAAGAAGTGATCCCTGGAGAACATGTAGGCAGCCATGAAGGACCTGAGAGAGCAAACGTCATCTTCCATTGCAAACAACCTGGTCAGGATGAAGGGTTGTGTCTGAATCAGCCTCTCTGTTCATAATGTAGAGAAGATGGACACAAACCGTCCTGTTTGGAGAGCTGTTCCTGGGTGCCTATGGTTCATATACCATTCTAACTTGTGAAAGTGTCACAGGAAGTAGGAGAAGCCTCGATCTCATGGGACCCTTGGAAGCAACTGTTAGGACAAAGTGGTTGCCAAAGCAGTGACCTCATTCAGTTCCTGAAGGAAGTGACCTCACCTCACTTCCTTGGTCATGGAACTCTCGGTACTTGGGATCCAGGAAGCAAGGTACCAAGAGCCTGTCCCAGTCCCAGTCCCAGTGGGCTCACTTGTTTGGATTTACCAAGGACAGAGTCAGTCTTTCATGGTACCTGCAGATATGAGGATGGCCAACTGCCAGGAAAACTCAGAAGAGGGGCCTTTTCTGAGAAAGCAGATAGTGGCTCACCGCTGGCTCCTGACAAGTTCACAGAGTTGGTGATTTCCGGGGATCATAAGTTGGCCCACCAGTCAGAAGACACTCTGGATAGTCACAGACATACTTTGTAGAAGGTGGTGCCTCTGTGGTTGTCGGTGTGGGTTTCTGGTTTTGTCTCATGTTCTGAGAATAGGTAGAAAAGGCGGTTTGTTTGATTTGGAGTGAACTGTTTATAGTAAGTCATTTGGCAAGCAAGAGTTCCTATGTCTGTGTATCCCACTGTGTCCATGGTTTTAGACATTAGAAAACAGAATGCATCAATTGTTGTGTCCTGTCTAGTAGAAAGCTTCCCAGCATTCA